>NC_136485.1:134929851-134937351 GCF_053919585.1 Euprymna scolopes
GCATAAACTCAGAGAAAAAGAATATTATTTAGAAGTTTCTGCAGGAACTTTTTTCTAGACACGAAGAAAGAGAACTCTATGATCTGACCATTAAACACATGATTTTTATTTTAATTAAAACCTTTTATGTATCTTTTTATAAAATCTTTTTATGTAGTTTAAATTTAATTAATTTTGAGTTAAAATTCTTTGTAGTATTATATAGTTTTAAATAAAACATGCATCAATCAGTTGTAAACAACTTCAATCCATTATTATAGTCGTTTCTCATGAGCATGTTCTAACTCATCAAGAGCACACAAAATGCATAAATCGATGACGACAATTTAAATGTCTACTAGATACAATCAGAGCATCTCAAATGTCTCTATGTACAGGGGTTGGTAAGTGGCTCTTACATGAGGATACTCCTCGTCGAAAGTAAACCGTCACTAAATTAAAAAAAAACATGCTGTGCTGTCTCCTCAAGACATCCAGCACGTTCTCAAGCTTGCGAACGGGACAACCATTCATTGTATAAATGGCAGTTTCTAATACAAAAGAGAAAACTGTGTATAATAAGAAACAAATAGAAAAATTAGTAAAAATAAACTTGGATAATAGTAAGTTAGTACACAGGAGAATATAGATCTCTGAACCTGCTTAAACACAGTGCAAAGAAGATTTAATAAATATTATACACCTTTTTTTCTCTGAAAGTACAATATACTCGTAATAAAGGCTATCGCAACAAATTTTAGCAACAAAAACACAACATTAAGGAATAAACTAAAATACGCATCTAGTACACTTGAAAGCCAAATCTCAACGTAATATAAGGAAAATAAACAAATATTTACTTCGTTTGAAATTTATAACATAAATATATCACGGAGCCAAACTCCATCCGCAGTATGCTGTTTACGTGTTTCCTTTTCTTCTTTCTCGCTATGTTGTAAAGATGGAGACAGAAATAACTGTTCGTAAAGAGCCGCGCGTTGGATCTCAGCGGTTGTATTTTGAAATGTTGGAACTGTGCGTAGACAACGCGAGGATAACCTCAATGTGTGAGTTCCATATAGAAACGCTGATTTGATTTGAATAAAATAAAATACGCATCATATGCGCTTGAAAGCCAAATATCAACGTAATATTAGGAAAATAACCAATAATTTTCTTGTTTGAAATTTATAACATAAATATATTTCGGAACAAAACTCTATCCTCAGTATGCTGCTTTCTTTCTTTTTTCTTTTCTTCTTTTTTGCCATGTTGTAAAGTAAGAAAAAAAACTGTTTGTAAAGAGCGTGAGTTAAAAAGATATCGAAAAAGAAAGAAAGAACATAGTGCGGATGGAGTTTAGATCTGAAATATATTTATGTTATGAATTTAAAACAAGAAAAATATGTGTTTATTTTCCTAATATTACGTTGAGATTTGGCTCTCAAGCACACTTGATTCGTATTTTATTTTATTCCAATTAAATCACAAATTCGGTACAGAACTCACACACTTGCAACATTAATAAGTTAAAATTGACTGAAAAAATAGCCTTCTATTGTGTGTCTAACCCTATTCAAAGTTTGAGAAATGGAACAAAAATTCAGATGCGATTCTTTCCGATGAAAATAATTCACCGCATAAAAAGAAGAAAAAAAACAAATGATTTATACTCTATTCTATCGAATAAATGACAGGCATTTTATAAAAAAAATATGAAGCATTATTGGAGTCGAGAAAAGACTGCCTTGCCATCGAAGAAAAATAAACACTACGAATACAGTAGGATTGATGATAGAGGGAGGAAAATTGGACACTCCTAATTGCTGTATCATATTTTCAATCCAAATATGACAAACAGGAACAGAGGAATGATAGCTGTGAAATATTTTTCCATCTCTCTCATTGAAAAAAATAGAATAAAACTATCTACCCCAAAAGTAAGCTGCCAATGATATAACAGCAGGGATTCGGTTAGTGAGGCTGAAAAAGAAAATGTGAGAACATAAATGTCAGTCCCCATAAAAATGTCCATTAAAAAACCCTAGCATCCAGCACTTGCGATTAACAGTGCACACATCGCACACCAAATACAGATATCATCGCATGCGTTCATAATAACCTACTACACAAACATTTTACTCTCAAGACCCCGTCTGTCAAAAGACATTGCTGTTTTTTCACAAACCTAAAATAGCCCAACAATAAACCGTGTTTTTTCATCACTTGTACTTACAATTATATAACAGCCATCATCTCAAGAATTGCAGATGTAAGTTACTGCTTGACATGGCAGTAGTAACGTACACGTTTAGTATTATAACTTAGTCACAAAATAGGTTAGACACTTAAACAAGGAATTGCTTACTCTGTACAGAGTAATGCGCAGAAACAAGTTTTTATCAATGCTTTCTCTGCCTAATGGAGCAGGTGGTATGTGTCTGCTTGCGGTTGACCATCAATTCCGATCCACACAAGGAAATATTTCATGAGCCCCGAGAATCCAAACCATAAGATGGTATATGAACACAAAATAGTCAGTCAAAATACCCCCCCATTGCAAACTGGCTACACCTTTTCAGAAAAACTATTTTACAAAAGGCACAAAAACGAAAAACAAGACTACAACGGAAATAACCCAAAAGTGTCGCAAAAAATACAGGAAAATCTTCCACTGCAAAAAAAACTGGAGAAATGGGCAGATGAACAACGTGACAATTTCTCCTAAGTAAACTATCATATGACTATATGATTAAAATAAATCTCTACAGACTAGCTGGAAAGAGGATCGCTACATTATGATCCGGAGAGAATGATAATGGCTGGTCAAAATCAAGGCTTAATGACCATTGAATTTAAGAAGATGATGATTCGCAGAAATAGCAATACAGCTTCTGCTACACAGATGTAGAGTGTGAAACACCTAAAATCTAGCTGTTATCGTCTGTTGAGGACGGCTATTATACACACAAACACAAACACAACACATACACACAAACAAACACACACACACACACATATATATATATGTGTGTGTGTCTGTCAGTGTGTGTGTTTGTAAGTTCGTGCTTTATTCCCGTAATGCCTCTGTTAGAACGTATGAGATAATAAATATTCTATGTTGTATAACTTGTCTAATAATCATACCATATTCATAGATTCGTTGTTTATCCAATTAAAATTTAGCAGCAGCTGTCATGCTGTAAATAGGGGAGAGTTATCTCTTTACGTGGTAGTTTTAAAAGAGCGGCTTAACAATATTCAAGTGGACAAAGGCGATACTGTAAATCTTGACTGAGTTCGCATATTCCATTTCCCCCTTGTCCATTTCTGCGCGTTATTATGACTTTGGATCCAATAAAACACATCTGACTTCGTCCTTTAATTTACCACAATTCCTTATAAAATGCTGACATCTAAAAATTACAGATGTATATTAAAGCATCAGAAAGTTATTAGATGCATTTATACCTGGCATGATTATAACAAAAAAAAGAAACCTTTATTTTTTTTTAAATGATCGTAAAAGTATTATTCTCTGATCATAAATTCTACAAGTATATATGGACAAGTTTCTAATGCTGGCCCCAAATATATTCTTGATCTACATAAACGATCTCACAAATCACATTTTTAGATCATTTGTAAACGCCTATGGACACGATACCACATTCCATCGAAACACTTCCAAGGCTAGCAATGACCGAGATCTTTTTGATTCTTTCTGTGCTGATCTTAAGAACCTAGTACAATGAGGAAAAAGATGTCTACTTTATTTTAGTGCATCCAAAACCAGAGTTTTCTCTTTTAATCATAATCGCTCAAAGCCCCATCAAATCGCAATTGAAATGAATGACTCGCGTCTTAGAGAAATAACATGTCTTGAACTGCCTGTTTCTGGAACACTGTTCCTCTGGCTTGCTTCCTAAACGATATAAAAGTCTTTGTGATACCATCCGTTAACTTACACTAATTGTTAATGAACCTCCAATTTAAATTCATTCTGAAGTGTATTCAGAAGAAAACGTAATAAATTCGCCGCCTTAAAACATAAAGCAGGATTCATACATGGATGTATTATAACTACAAAAAAGAATGCTACAGTTACTTCAAGAAATGCGAAATTATGCCGGTTCCGATGACGGAATATATACAATTACATTCTACGCATTAAAACATTGAAGGAAGGGCCTCGGAATGTTCTCCCAGATGCTTTACTACAACCACAAGAAAAAAGAAAACCAATAATTTCGGCCATTAAATCTCATATATTGAATCGGGGCATCACGGTAAATAATACGCAACGTGCTAGATTGTACATTGCATTGAAATACAGTTTCGAATTTTTTCGACACGGATTCATATTATTTGGATTCTTCCGCGTGAGGTAAAAACAGTAGTTCGAAGAATTCACATAATGCTAATACACTGACATAGTATATGAAACTGAATTAAGCATTATGCGGATATAGTAATAATTTGATTTAATCATCATCATCATCATCATTATCATCATCTTGTATGAACTCGAAGTTTCTATACCAAACATGTTACCCTGATATTTCACTCATCAGAAGTATATCAAGAAAGACATTAGGTAATTAAGAGAAGAAAAACGTAAAGGTTGGCAAGATTTCAATTGAAACTCATTTTTATGAAAAGAAATGGTTTTGAACAATGAATAGCCAGGTCATTATTATGTGTCCTAAACTACTGAACCACTGTAACCTCTTAATTTGTTTCTATTTCTGTAATTCAAACCAAAGTGGTAAATAAAAAGAGTGTCCTGTTTGTAATTTGTAAACATGTACATTTAATCAGTATCTATTTGATAAGAAGCTTCTTATTTCAGGAAAAGGTCTGCCTCTCCTTGTATATATGTCTGATATAATATCAAATTGCTATCACTAATTGTTACTGCTGATATAAATTTTAATCTACGCAAGTTTGTAGACTATAGAAATAAATGTTAATTAATAACAACTTCCTCGATGTTCAAATAAGGATATATATATATATATATATATATATATATATATATATATATATATATGTGTGTGTGTGTGTGTGTGTCTGTGTGTGTTGTGAAAACATATATGTCAATTAAACTACACAAACTATTCAGGAAAATGAAACGCGGAATTGTCTGTGTAGCTTAATTGCCATATATATTTTCATAACTTACTATCTAGCTCTACGTATGTATCGAGCACTGCATGTGTAAATTCTGTAAATTTACACATAAAATGATATCATCAGACCATCCACAAGTTCAAAGAGCTCGAGGCTTGGACTCAGAAGAAGCACCAAGACTTTGCATCATTTTATCACTGGCTCCCATCTTTTCCCGGCGTGGACCCGCTGGACTGCTTTTTTTTTTGTCATACGACATCATGACCTCTCACTACACCAAAGCAAACATGATCACACCCATCCGCCGAGTATTTGCAAAGCGTCCGCCGGTGTTTGCGAAAAAGGCATGCTCACTGTTGCGGACCTGAAAATTTACCAAATGAATGCATCGGCGATGATACGTAGACTTTTAGGGGGCGAACCATTAAAAGGTATTTATTCATTTTTTTTTTTGTTAAAACTTTTTTAAATTTACACTTTTAACGTAAACTTTCGACCCGATTTGATATTATATTATTTTATTTTAATTTTAATTTTATCTTACTTTGTTAATCAACATCAAAAAAGTAACTATTTTCCTTTATATTTATATATTTTCCAGATACATCTGCCCTACTTAAAAAAACGCTAGCTTATTTTTGGTGTCTTTAGAAAAATAACTACCCAATAGTTTTGCTGATGAGGAGACTTTGTTTCAAAAAACTATATCATAAAATTATTGTCCAAGACTCACTGTCGATCACAACAAAAACATTGTTTCCGAAACGATCGTACAATTTATTGATTTTGTTTGTTCTTTCTTATGAAACAGATTTTTAATGTTAATTATAAAGTATCAATCATCTTACTCATTACAAGCATAGTGTATGTATATATATATATATATATATATATATATATATATATATACACTTCAGAATAGTTTTTTTTTATTTAACAATCAGTTGTTATGGAAACGTGAGATTGTAGGTTTACAAAATATTACTGGCAGTAATATTCTATAAGTTATCCCATCTAAACAAGAATTGCTTGATATGCAAGATAGAGCAAATAAATTAAATTGTAATTCAATGAATTTAAAATAAAATAAAAAAACTCTCATTGAAATGAAATGAAGTGGTTGAGTTTCATATTAAAGAGTTTTTATTATTCTAAGCAAGACAAAGAATGCTTTAGAAAATTAATCACCTTAACCTATAGGGTTTCGATGTGTACCATCTCATCAGAGGAGAGAAAATATTAGCTAATAGTTATAAAGGTATGCACCCTATTTACTAAAGTCAGTGAGACATGGAAAGTCAAAGTGAAAATAATATATTTATCAGAAGTCCTGTAGCAGGAGGATTTGTAGAAAAAGGATATTAATGTTTTTGTAGATCCATATTATAACATGGATTTTACCAAGCAAGCTTAAAATTTAAATATATATATATATATATATATATATATATATATATGTTATAATATATTTTTATACTATATACCAATCCTTATTTAAGAAGCTCAATGGAATTACATAGCAATATAGAAAATAAATAACAAAAGGCTATATTCCAAATTTTATTATGTTCACCATCTTATAATTTATTCCTTTAATTTAGATGACATTTACAATTTTGACAGTATTTGTTTCTTAGCGCAAAATCAATCACTTAATTATCATATCAATCAGAGAATCTATTCTGCCCTAAACTCATTAGAAGAAATAGCAAAAATCAATCCATCAAAAGGAAATACAGTGCGTTTTGACATGATCCAAATCCGAAAATTGGAAGAAAAGCCGTAAATACCTTTTAATATGTTTACATTACGCCATTTTGAATTTAAGAAATAAAGTCACTGCACCAAACTATTCATACTAACATGTTCTGACAAAATATTCTATTTAATAACAATCTTTAGGTTTTTCCGTTTCTGTAGGATATGAAAAACCAGAACAATATATTCGATAAGTATATATTTCTGAATAAGCAATGCCCCTTTTTGCAACTCGCTTCCTTTTAAACAAAACGTAGTTAACATATACGTGATTTTGAAGAGAATCGACGAATAAAATTGAGGTTGTTAGAGCAGAAAGCACATCGTAAGATTTAATCTTTCCATGGTTAGAAATGCGTTATTGAATAAAGCATCGTAACATAATTTCGGTCGATTTTCTTCCTTACGGAATAAAATACATTTTCCTTCAATACACAATTTCCATAGAATTTACTTGTATGGACATATTATGTTGTGTCTTAACAGAAATTGTTCTATTCTGAATGAGGAAATCTGCTTCTAACAGAAGAGCATTACTTCATATGTTAATAAAAATAACAATATGTATTCCCCTATTTGCTGCCATGAGTATTGGAAGGTCGGGAGACATTAGCTAACAGCATTCGACCA
>NC_136485.1:134939851-134949851 GCF_053919585.1 Euprymna scolopes
TTGTAAGGTCTTCAGTGCCCTTTGAATAATTTTATGGGTAATCCATCGTTGGCAGTCTTCTGCAAACCTTTGTCGTGCAAAACATCTTTCATCTTTTAATATAGTGAAAACTATTCGTTGAATTTCAAACTCCTTCGCCAACAGAAATTCTTGTACGACTATCGGGGGTTTTAAACAATCCGCACACATTTCAGTTAGTTTTAAATCGAATCAACGTTTTCTGATTATTGAAGCAAATCTTAAATAATCCTCCTAATATTTCTTGGTTAAATTATTTCAATTTTACAGTTTCAGAAAGGTAAGTCACATGTTTATCGCTGTAAAATATAACCCACTAATTTCTTGTCAGTGGACACTCTTTTGGAAGTAAAAAGTCGGCATTTTTAGTATTCGATCGGTTGGCATAATAAATGCTATAAATATCTCCGTGCCTTGTAAAATAGATAGAGAATGCCTACTACCTGTCCGAGGAATACATGGAATTGAATATAATGTTCAAGACTTCATTTTATGAGAAAGCCATGTAATTTAATGTAACGTTTTGATAAAATTAACAGTAATAAGTCGACGTTAACCAAGTAGCACCGGCTTTTGTAGTTCTTATTTTATTAGCATCTGTTTTTGTCTGTTGTTGTTTGACTTAACGTTTTTAAATCATTTTTCCATTTTCTGTTGTTTGTCTTAGAAATTTCTCTTCGATTTTTCGTAGCTTGCGCTATTGTCCTCTATGATATTTGGCTTGGTCAGCCTTTATTTTATGGGTTTTTTGTGTGTGTTTTTTTTACTGTTGTTGCATTAGTTTTTTTCAGCTTTAACTGAAACAATTTCATTTGATATTTCTACACATTGTTTTACATCTTTGATTTGTCTTATTTTTCTTTTTTAACAATAGGGAAGAAATTGGCTATGGCTTTGAACGTGAGCAAAATAATTTACGATTTTAAACGGAACCTCTTTTTTATTACTTAACACTCAGCACAGTATGGAACACAAATTACCCTCCATTTCCTTAAGTTCACGTTTGTTTTCTTGTACGGAAATAACTTAACATCACTTAAAAAAACATAATATATTTCTTGTAAGTAAACTTAAAGAAGTAAAAAGTAACTTAAATTTCTTTGATTCCATGCATTTTATTCGTTGAATAATCTTGTTGAAGCGTGGAAAATATTCTTTGAATAATCTTGTTGAAGCGTGGAAAATATGGATTTCTGTCAGAACTGAAAATTGGTACTTTTTTTACAAAGGTGTTACGACTAAACAATTCGAAATACCATTCGAGATCAAAGGTTAATAAATGAAGTTTAGTAATCGATAATATGTAGATTGGGAAGAATTTGGATTTTAAGGGAACGGCTCAACAAGAAAATGTTTACATTTTACTTGCAAGCTATCACATCGTAATCTGTTGGGAAGCAGACCATTATGAACAGTGTTCCACATGCGGACACTTTTCAAAAAGAAGCTATGTTCATGAAATGTGCTTTTAGAATATAGAGAGTTCGTTAAATTGTTGATGTGGTTTCTAGCCAATCGAGTGTTTTTGTAAAAATGTTGCACGAAATAGACTGCACATCTGATCAGGAAAAGCATTTGCCATGAAAGTAACGATAGAGCAGAGACAGACTCGGAATGTTTTTCAGTGAAAAAAGAGGTTGTAGGGAAAGCAAACGAGCATCGCCTACTATGCTTAGAAGCCAGTTTTTAACTCCATTAAATCAAAATAATATATACAGTGGCCCGTAAAGTTTACAATACATATTTGAAACTGTAAGTTGTTGTATTCGTAGCTTCCATATTGAAATGGACCTTTTTTATAAACATAGACACTTTATTGAAACTAAGATAGAAATAGTGTGAAAAATGAAAAATAATAACTTAACACACCGCGAAAAGAAAACTCAATAATTAGTAACGCAACAGTTTACAACACATTCACACATTAATAACTAGTTTTTGTTGCATTCCCATTATTGTTGATTACAGCATGCAGACGTTCTGAGTAATCTCCTACGAACTTCTTACATCTGTTATTTCATTTTTTTTACACAGTGATCACCACTTATCAAGGCCCGGAAGCCACTCAGGGATAATGGTTATTGCAAGTACATTACGTTAATGTGGAGATTTGATGAAGTGTTTACTTAAGGGACCGGTTCATTAGGAATTTGTTAACATTGGACTTGAATACATCCAAGTTGTAGTCCGGTGGGAAGCAGGCAGACGGAACAGAGTTCCACAGGCGTGCAGTTCTAAAAAAGAAGCTTTGTTCAATCTTTCAGAGAAATGCTCTCCAATTCTCGCAAATTCGAAGGTTTTCTTCCATGGATCCGTAATTTCAATTCTCCCCATAAATTCTCTATATGATTGGTAGAGATTGAGATCGAGAGATTGATTAGGCCACATTTAAATATTCACTTTATTTGAATTAAACGATTTCGTGTGAGGTTCACAATGTAGTTTTGATCGTAATCATGTTGAAAGATCTAGACTGATTTCAATTTGGGCAACTTCACACTTCCTTTAAGGTTTTTTCTCTAAGATACTCCTATAAAATACTTGATTCATTTTTCCTTTTATTATTTCTACTCTTCCTACACCTCCCGCACTAAAAGAACCCCAGATCATAATGAATCCTCCACCAAATTGTAATGTTGGAACGTTTCGTTTTTGACTGGTATTCACTACCCTTTTTTCTCCAAATTCTCTGTGTTTTTGAAGTACCAAACAAGTCAATTTTGGTCTCATATGACCAAAGCACGTTATGCCAAAACTCTAGAAGCATGCTTGTATACTCATTTGAAAAATCAAGCCTAGCACGAATATGCCTTTGCTTAATAAAGGGACTATTTCTTTTCTGATCTAGAAAACATGTCTTTAAGGTGAAGGGTCCTACTGATTGTGACATTGCTAACTTCAATTTTCCTGTTTTCTAATTTCTTCTTCAGCTCTCAAAGAGTAATTCCAGGCGAATTTGTAACCTCCCTTGTTAATAACCTTTAAGGGCGTTGTCTTATTTTCGAGGACAACATGATCCGGCCAAAAGAAAGATTGATTTGCTTGATTTCCAGTGCCGAATTGTAGCTCCACCAGAATGCAATGGAACCCTCAACTGTTCGGGCATTGTTCTATGTCCCGGTCCACTTAGTTGAGGACTTACAATTCGTTTTCCGAGCTCTTGACCAATCTGTTTATTCTTTCCCATGACGTGCCTGCTTACACTATAGTTATTAGACGAAGAATGGCGCAATCCATTTGCTACTTGCTTACTTCGATGTCTATTTATGCGGCTCAGTTGTGTCCGCAATAAAGACACGGAAAAACACGTAGTGGTCTACAAGTGTGTTTAAGGATATGTACAAGGATAAAGAGAATAGTAGTAGTTGCAGATATCTGTAAGATCTTGCTCTCTTGGAACAATATCAGTTGTGATCTAGACCCACCGGACCAGCCTAAGGCGCTGATTATATAGGATCTGAATGAGTCCATTATGGAGTGCGATCTGGTCTCACAAACCTTCCTTAACATTCTAGAAGCTTTAAAACATTTTACCATGATAAACCGCCATCAAATTATTGAGAAAGCTAATAAATTGTATATGTCGTAAACTTTGCGGTGCTAATTATTCAGTTTTCTCTTGACGTGGTGTTAAATGGGAATTATTTTTATTTTTACCACTGTTACTATCTTAGTTTCAATACATTTTCTATATTTACAAAAGGTCCATTACCATTTTAAAGCTAGATATGAAAAAAAACTAACAGTTTCAAATGTGTATTGTACACATTTCGGGGTACTATGTATATATATATATATATATATATATATATATATATATATATATATATATATATATATATATATACAGTACCCCGAAATAATAGGAGGGGGATAGAAATGAGAGTTACAAGGCTGCCATATATATATATATATATATATATATATATTATATATATATATATATATATACAGGGAGAGAGAGAGAGAAAGAGAGAGAGATTCAGCGACTCTGATCAGTCGTAGACGAGAAACACGTGTCAGTGGATAATTATATTTTAAAAATAATATATATATTTATATATATATGTTCACACACACATACACACACACACACACATATATATATATATATATATATATATATATATATATAAGTGAAAGTGTATGCCTGTGTGTCTGTCTGTGTACATTTCCCTACACAATAACTGCCAATTTTCAGTCTACTGACTCGAAATTTGATATAGAGGGGATTGAGATTTGGGAAAATTTTTGTAATCAGTTTTAAGCAAAAAAAATTGGCTGTTAAGGGGTCAAAGTTCAACTATTTGACCTTTGAGAACTCTACCAACATCCTCCGCGAATGTTGGGTATAAACAATTGACATTTGAGATATAGGTTCCGTGGACATGGATCTAACTTATTAACTTGATTTGAGCCCAAAATAATTAATGTTAAAGAGTCATAAAAGGGGTCAAATTATTAAAAAATATGACCGCTGCAGTCGCTACGAAATTACTCAGAAAAATTGCTGGTCTATACATTTGAGATTTTACATTAAGATATTCAGAGATCGGGCAAGCTTTTTAATCGGTGTTGGTAAAAACATTGAGTTATCAATATCTAACTTTATGTATGTATGTATATTTGCATGTCTGCCTAAAACTGTCAAGAGAGGCGACGAATTTTTACAAGATACATATCGTTTTGAAGTTCTGTTTTCAGACGACAAATATAGAACAATTGGCTAAAAACATTAATATGTTCACCTTCAAATGGGCACTGTCATACAGTGGTCGGCTTTTCGCCGATATTTGGGAGAGTAACCCTCTCCTTTCGATTGTCTAGCTTTAAATAAACCTACGTCACTTCCGGTTTGGCGGTGGTCGTAACAGCAAAGACGTCAAGTTTTTTTCCGTTCTTTTCCTCCTTTGCGGTTCGGGTTCGAACCTGCATGTCTTTTACCACTTCTTTTTTTTTTTGCTCAATATATACCTCCAAACACCCGGGTAACGCTCGCACCCATGCTAGTATGTATATCGTTCTGCTGTTTCTGGAGAATACCCTTCTGGCGAGTAAGTTAACCATATTATAGAGATAAGCATTTAAACATGTATAGCTCTCTACCAAAAAACGTATCCGGTCACTTTACTATGGCCTTTGTGGATTATGTTTGATACTCACTAAAAATTAATATTTTGACGGAAATATATATATTTATATATATATATATATATATATATATATATATATATATATATATATTCGTACTGAGTTCTGAAACTTAACATTCCCTTATTGCTTTATCGTAATAGGACTGATACTCTCTCCGTACCTGTCGGTAATCAGCCAGGCAGCCTTTCGCTTTCTGTGTGAGTATAACTATATATATATATATATATATATATATATATATATATATATATATATATATATATATATATATATATATAAATATATATATATATATATATATATATATATATGTGTGTGTACAGTTATATATATATACGACTATAAATATGATTTTATATGTATATATATATGTATATATATATGTATATGTGTATATGTACATATATGTATATATGTATGGTTATGCACATATGTGTATATACATGCATTTAAATAAATGTATATATATATATATATATCTAAGTGTAAATGTCTTTGTGTGTGTGTCTGTCTGTCTGTCTGTGTACACTTCCCTACAAAATAACTGTCAATTTTGCGGTCGACAGTTTCGAAATTTTTACATAAGTGGTATTGAGATTCGGGAAAACTATTTTAATTGGTGTTCGTTCAGAAAGTTGCCTGTTAAGGGGTCAATGTTTCAACGATTTTACCTTTAAGACCTCTACCAATCTTCTCCGCAAATTTTGTTCTAAACTCGTGTAATGTTATATATAGAATTTTTTTTATCAATTGATCTAACTTTATAATTTGATAAGAGCCAAAACCAGTAAATATATAGGGGTCATAATTGAGGGCAAAGTTAAAAATATATATTAACCTCTGCAGTCTCTACCAAATTATTTAGCCAATGTTTTGTCTAAGCATTTGACATTTTACATAAAGTGTATTCAGACATAGCGCAAGCTTTTTAATAGTTTTTTTTCTACTGCAAATTTCGCTTCCAAGGTGCCAAAGTGCAGAGGACATGACCTTGAACTTTCAGATGTAAGATTCTTGGACATGGGACAAACAATTAAATCCAAATTTAAATGAGAATCGATCAAGATTGGGGTTGAATAAAAAAAATGATCTATGCGGTCTCTACCAACTTTTCTCTTTCTTTTGTTGTTGAGGAAGCATATGGTATAGACGTACATATGCACATATTTTTTAATATATACATACAGATAAAGTTAGGAATAGTACATAAGGCCCGATCTAGCCCAGAGTAGTATATATATATATATATATATATATATATATATATATATATATATATATATATATATATATATATAGTATATGTATATATATATACATATATATATATATATGCATATACACATATATACATATAGTTATAAGTTATATAAGACACCACTGATAAAATTCAGATGATAATCCTGATAGATATTACTTGAAGTAATACTGTCAAGGTGATCCTAGCCAAAAAGGAAGAGCTCAATATTTAAGAATAGAGCAATATATAAGTTTGGTGGTTAAATTTTACATTCTGAAAAAACAACAACATATAGACACATATATACGATGTAAGAATTTATTGTTTGACAAAAGGAATGTATATATACACACATATATATATATATATATATATATATATATATATATATATATGCATACACGCCGGGGGCCCTGTCGGTGGGGCATTAGAATACACCGACTGCCCCCTGCAGAGGGTAAAAGTCCCTCAAGGGTGGTCCTGGATATGACCTTAAACTATATCCAGTGCTGAGGCCCCAGCTTGTGGGCTTTAGGGAGTCTGGAGCAACCATTTAATTACTATTGCTCCCAAGTCCACTCTGACCCGGAGTTGTAGTACCTGTTAGGGTCCCAACTATGGGTTAAATAGAAACCAACGTAAAGACAACAAATACATTCTATTAAAAACATATTTCTTCAAAATCTTTGCATTGGGAATTAAATAACCCGAAAAGGGTTGATATGCCGTAAAACAAAAACAACCAACCAACCAACTACACGCCCGGCTGTATAAGTAGATCCCTTCTCTAATATATTTGCTATATATATGATATATATATATAATTGGGTACACATGTTCATTAATATAATGATGCGTGTGTATATTAGTCTAAATTTATGTATGCACGATATAGGTCAGTGTTTGTGCGTATGTGTATACTATGTATATGTCTATATGTATGTCTATATATGTATATGTACGTGTGTATGTGGGTATATATGTGTTTATATCTTCACTTACCCTTAGGTTTGACAGATGGATATACAAGTAATTATTATATAAATAGATAAATTCAACGACGTTTTGTCAACCCTACACTCAGACTCGCTTTTAAATCAAGTCTTCCCATTATAAAAAATAGCTAATTAACCACAGTATATAAAGCTTTTACTCAAACATCAATTCCAACTCAACGAACAACAAAATAAACTCATCCATAGATCGCCTCCACACAGAAATATAAACATTCTAAATAAAATTTAAACAAATTTAACTAAACTACAACAAGGGTAATGAACTGACTGTATCTCAAATAATCAAGTCACCTTTAAATACACACTAAAAATCAAAAGAACCCAACATAAAAGCCTACTTCAATAAGTAACCCTCAAAGCATTCCAAAATTTCAGACTATGGCTCGTCTCTATCTCCACCTCACCCGCTCACCGATCTGCACGGAAAAAAACAGCACACCCACTCCATATCACGCACACTCCCATCGAAATTCACAAGAATATCGATTTCCCATTTGAACTTGAAATCAAGAGGTCAACCCTTTTAAAGAATGCTGTTTTACAACCCCCTCGCCCAATTTTAACCCTCTTTTCTCTCTCTTTATGCTTTCTACTTCACCAGACTCTCCTCTTTCCCTCATCTAAAAGGGTCCCCTTCCCCACTAGCAATAAGAAAACGAACTATCTATCTATCGGGACTCACTTCAGAATCATCCAACGCACCGTTCTGAATATCATCTCATGGATTATTTTGCTGTTTTGCTATTTATACTATTGATGTCGAGGTCTATTGCATACATAACTCAATGCTCAAATTCTATTACTCACGGGGACAATTACAATGGAATGGTATATCCACCCAACATCGGATACACTTTGTACACCGAGAACGCTTTTGGACTACACCAACCAACACACACTCAACACAACAACGAACAAGGCTGTCCCGTATACTTTTCGAAAAAGAAATAAGGAGCAATACGCTTTCGCTATATGGGAATTTTACTTTCCCCACTGGGCCTATTTTCTGCCCACCTGGATTTATAACCCCGAAGGAAATTGTACTGCTTCCGATAAAAGATTGCCCAGGTTGTATCAACTTCTCTTTTCGTAATTCTAATTATGCACAACCACCTATAAACTATTTTCAATGATTGTGCTGAAAAGCAAAATAGCGTCCACTCGCAGCTGAACATTTTGCTAACCGCATTTGATTTCTTCTGATGATATGCGTCAATATTGAAAATCCATGGTTTAAGAAAATTAACATAAGCCCTTCTATATCTTCCTTTTGTCAAACAATAAATTCGTAAATCGAATATATGTGCCTATATTATATGTTGTTTTTCTTCAGAATTTAAAATGTAACCACCAAACTTATATATATATATATATATATATATATATATATATATATAATTTCGAATGTGTTTGTTCATAACGTATTCTACTTGAGAATTCTACTTACCCAGATCTGTTTGAACTACAGCAGCGAGGAACATAAATCTCGTCTAACTTTAGTCAATCAAGACCTCAATCATGAAATGAGGGATGCTAAGTAAGAAATAACCCTTCTGGATATCCTTGTGCGATGCATTTATGGTAATCAAAACAATATGAGAATTATACAAAAAAGAAAAAGATGCAATAACTATGGAAAAGGCGAAGATGGAAATCAATTAATTCATCACGCAAAGCATTTTATGTTCCATTCGCCCCTCATCCTATTTACGCCTCTTAGCATCGGGAGGGGTGGAGTTGTGAGTCGCTCAAAAATCTGCAGTTTTATTTCCTGTTATGAAAACATTAATATTAATAATGGGTCTTGCAATAATTTTCGAGTTATTTTTCATAATAGATTTCAGTATATTAATAATATAATGTTGTTAATGCATATCAAAATTATTTACCTATGATGTATTATACCACAAAATATTTTACCTATGGCAGTATGACAATTACTCTCAATATGTTAGCGTATAACATGTCACAATCTAGTTTAATATATTGATCAAGTAATTATGATAATTGCCTTTAGTATATTTGCCTATAAAATGTGATTATAGCAAAATAAATTTAGCACTAGGAGTTGCGATATAAGCCTACAATATTCTAACATATACATCGTGATTATGGGTTTCACTTTTTACAAAAACCTCGTTATGATATACCTTAATATATTAATATCTTATGCGTGATAAGACTCTGAGTACATATGCATTTTACATGTGGAAACCACTTTTTCTTTTTATTACATTCTCACCCCAAACAAGGCAAATTGCCACTTTGGTGTAGGAGGCTACTATCAGGAGCAACAACTACTGGGGTACTATGTAGGGATTTGGGCAGCAAGATGTCGGTTCACGTTACACTTGAACTTCTGCACGTCAATACTGTTGGGGTAGCAGGGACCTGGAATGGAATGCCAGAGTCTAGCGGGCCTGGTATTGGAGTAAAAAGATATTTTACATCTAGGGATCTCTACAGTGTGGGGGTGGGATTTAGCAGCCTGTCGGGTTTGTGGAGGGTGCTCACGTCGTGGGGGCACAAGTGACTGCAAAGTGATGGCAGTTCGTCAGAGGATTCACGACTA
>NC_136485.1:134954851-135049851 GCF_053919585.1 Euprymna scolopes
AATTAAGTCAATTGATTGCCTGCAGCACACCAGGTGGCAACTTCACAGTGGTTTGGACCACAATACAGCTCTCAGCATAGTCCACAATACATTGAAGTAAAGATTGCACTATTTTGAACATACTGTTGGTTTTATAAAATTAGTTTTATATATAATGAACTAATTAAAGTTTAAAATGTAAATGTGAAGTGTCAAGCTTCAATCGTGCTCCGAACAGAGACGTTTATTTCGAACGTGCCCCTGCCATATATAAAATTTACTCTTGAGTTTATATGCCTACCTTACTGCTTAAATTCATTATGGCCTGCATTTAAGTTTAAAAAGTAAAAGTCAAGTATGTCAGTTAAATTAGACATTGAGCAGAAACATTTACGTACACCGCACCGATACTTTATCAAAATACGTATTTCTGATTTTATATATCAGGCATTTCTCATTATATTGTTATAAAACGTCTCACATGCCTCTGTAGTGTTAGGCGATATAAAGTGTTAACATTGTTTCCAAATTAGCTGTTAATTCTTTCATCGAATTGTTCGATTATAGATAATTATAGAAAACATTCAAATAAAACCATTGTTAAGAAGACTGATAGATACATATAAAAAGATTTCGGGGACATTTCATGAAAATCGGCCAAGTTGTTTCGGAAGGCATAGGAAACGAAGTCACACACTTATACTAGCGAAGTTCTTTATATATATATATGTATATATATATATATATATATATATATATATATATATGTGTGTGTGCGTGCGTGTGTTTGTGTGTGCGTGTCTGGGTGTATGTAATACGATCGTTTCACCACATATTATTAGTAACGTGTATGATTTTCCTGATCATTGTGATACATTTATTTTTAATTGCGAAATCCGGTTATAGTATGTTTTCATATATAAGTGCGACGCCGCCTTGTCTGGGCTGCATAGTTCGATGCAATTAATATATGCACATACTGAACGTTATGTTCATTAAAATGAACGTTGTTTTTTAAGTTGAATTTTTTATCGGAATACCTGTGATTAAGCTGTACATTTTGTAATATAACACCGCTGCTAAATGTATACACTATTCCACTAACACATGGCTAAGTTTCAACGTAAAACTTCATCGTATCTTTAACTAGCGGGGCCTGTGAAAATTCCACAGCGTACTCAATCATATGTAGTATGTAACTGTTAGCATGCTGTAGATGGTCAGGGTAAATGAAGATGCTCTGATATTATTGTATCTCTTTTGTTAAAACTACAAAAGTATTTATCTATGCATATTAACCATATATATTAAAATTAGTAGCCTTGTGCAAAATTCACTCAAATAGTATTTGTTTTATTGATTAAAAATATAATCGAGGAATATTCATTTTATAAAGCATTTTGACTTAAATATTTCCATGAAATATTAAAGAAAATATTCATGAATATTCAATATTTTTTCAGAGATGGAATTTTAAAATCGCGATACAATAAATCGTTGAGCTCACATAAAATGGAAATGCAAATTGAGCATTGATATGTAGTATTATTTTCTATTTGTGTCCGCATTTTATAAGAGCATTCGATTTACATCTTGGCTGCTGGTTTGTAGGATGAACTGCAAGAATACAAATTAAAAATAAATATTATTCGAACTCAAATAAAATACTATCTCTGCAAATGTTGGTATTATTTTAGAACGCACAAGAATGGCGGATTCTGCTATATTACATAATTACGCATGATACATGGCGAGAAGAATAGATTGAAAGCATTTATTTTAAAATTAAAAGTGCATATGCATTTAACGTACATGATCTCAATTTTTTTATTTAGTTTTAGTTTATGGAGTGTGAATATATTTTATTGCTATAAAAGTAATTCGGGACTGTTTCCTAAGCATTTCTTCATTTCAGGTGATTATTAACATTGGAACCCAGAATGTTAAGTAGTTATGAATATGTAGGCAACTGCTATAAAAGTAACAATGTCCAAGGTAGTTAACATTTATCCTTAAATATATATAATTTAAAATCTGGGTAGTTTTTTTGTTTATATCCGTTAGAAGCGCTGAGTGAATTTTGAAGAATAAAAAACGTATAAATACGTTTGAAGCCAAAAACTGCAACGTGATTTTTTTTCATAAAATAAACGAGTGTTTATTTTTTAAGAAATATATTTCGGAGTAAGACTCCTTTGTCAATCTTTTTTTTTTCTTTTTCTTCGAAAGGATTTAGAGTGGAAGATAAAAAAAAACTACCCAGGTTTTAAAAATGCGAAACATATTTCTTAAAAAATAAACACTCGTTTATTTCATAAAAAAAATTCGCGTTGCAGTTTTTGGCTTCAAACGTATTTATATGTATTTTATTCTTAAAATTTCACTCAGCGCTTCTAACGTATATGAACAAAAAAAAATACCCAGATTTTTAAAATGCGCGACCACGCGTCACCTATCCGGCTTCATAAAACACCCGCAGTTAACAACATCACGTGGACTCTTCATCGAACTATCTTCCATTTTGCATCATGTCGAAAAAAAAGAGAAAAAAACAGATTGACAAAGGAGCCTTACTCCGAAATATATTTCTTAAAAAATAAACACTCGTCTATTTTATAAAAAAATTCGCGTTACAGTTTTTGTCTTCAAACGTACTTATACGTATTTTATTCTTCATATATAATTTAGTTATACTGTTATCTAAATTTTAACATTAAAAGTATTTCTTCTTTACAACAAAGTGTTGAGTCTGCTCATACGCCACATCTTTAAAAAGGTGGAATTGCAGTTGGTAGTGCGGGCAAACGTTTATTATAAATTACTAAGTTTACTATCTGTAGGCATTTTTATTTGTCACTCAAGCATTAAAGACTGAGATTTCATGTTTTTCATTAGAGTTAATCGTGTTACTTCATCTGCATTTAATTAAATTACCCATTCGACTAATAATTAACGTAGACTAAAATGTCAATGCTATACAACATCCCAAATAGTGGAAATACCCATCTTTGACAACGAAACCTTTCCTCAAGATATATATTACAGAACACGATAATGCCAAGTGTATCATTTCGTCGTAACTATAACAAAATAAGAATGGTGTAATATTATTTATTTTGTAAATATCAGAACATCACTTGGTGTTGTCTACGTTATTAACAACGACTTATTTCCATTGCGTTCACCGTAAAAGATGTATGTGTCGATTCTTTATACATGATAACGAAGCCTTACCTCAAGATGTATATTACAGAAAACAATAACACCAAGTAGATAATTTTTTCGAAATTATAGCATTATTTTGTTTTTTACTTATTAAAAAAAATTAATTTTGTCTAGGTTATTACCAACGACGAGTTTCCATTGGTTTCATCCTATTAGATGTTTGTGTCGCCTCATTATACATAATACACATAATCATTCAAACGCTCATGTACTATAAATTAGGTCTTCCTTTTTTTTTTTAAAGAAAGCGCTTCTTATGAAATTGTAATCAACGGAAATTATTTCAATTTTAAAAGATTTGACCTTTGGCAAAGTGTCCAACTTCAAAAGATTTCTCCTTTTAGGTCTCTAGCAAACTATTTAGTTAATTTTGTGTGTAAAACTTTGTAATTTAGCATAAAGTGTATTCAGACATGCAACATGCTTCTTTATCAGTTTTCGGGCAAATATTTGGCTGCCAAGAGGAAAAAGCTGAAAGAGTTGACGTTTTAAGACTCTAGCAAACTCGTCTGCAAATTGTGAGTGTAAACACTTGAAATTTAAGATGTAGGTTACCTGAACACAAGCCAAACTGTTAAATAAAAAAAGACACATATGCAAATAATATTATAATCAGTACATAAGACCGGGAAAAAGCAAGGCTGAGCTGCTGAAATATACATGTACGTATATATTCATATACATATATATGCATACACACACACACACATATATATATATATGCATGTATGTATGTATATGTAAGTATGTACATGGTCCAATAGGATATCTTCGAGCTCAGTATAGTGAGATTACATTTTTCTAGCACACTCACTAGCGTATTTTCTCTACCAAAATTAATGTTACTTTAGTAGATCAAAAAATGCATACAGTTTTATATTTAGATAATAAAATATGTATATGTTTTTATCTGTACTTTCTGAAGTCTTGCAAAAATCTCGACTTTAAATTTAAGTCACGTTTTTACAAAATAATCTGTAAAAAGATTAAGACAGAATTATCACGTACAACCGTCTAAACGAAAGGAAAAATTAGCCAAGGTTAAGAAAATAACAAATAATGTTTATAAGTTGAGAATTAAAAGCAGAGTTTAGTCACGGAGTTCAGATACTATTATCCCATAGAATTTATATATTGTATCTACCTATTGACAGCGATTAGACATATACTTCTATATGTCTTTTTCTTAGAAATAGAACCTATATATATATATATATATATATATATATATATATATATATATATATATATATATATATATAGAGAGAGAGAGAGAGAGAGAGAGAGAGAGAGAGAAGGGTGGGGAGAGGAAGACATGCAGACAGACAGAGATAAAGGTTCAAATGTCCATATCTAGTCAGAAATAGAAACTAGAAAGTTCATATATATATATATTTATATATATATATACATATATATATATATATATATATACACACACACTTTTTCTTTAGATTTCTATTTCTGACTCGATATAGGCATTTGAAACTCTTATTGATTTGCATAGACGCCGACCAATGTTCAAATAATTTCATATATTTGTACGTATTTATATGCTCTACGCTTGTATGGAGCACTGTATAAATAGTGTATTGTTTTTTTTTATTTCAAGTTTTCAATATACGTTAACTTAATCAATTCTCTCTCTATAAATACATATATATCCTCTGTCTCTGTCTTGGTCTCTGCCTGGCTGTCTCTCTCTCACTGTCTGTCTTTCTGTCTGTCTGTCTCTGTCTCTCTGTCTCTGTCTCTCTCTCTCTCTCTCTCTCTCTCTATATATATATATATATATATATATATATATTAGCGTTCATGTAGAGATTAGTTTTTTGTCTTTGAATATAATTCTGGAACTCTAGATGAGTTGAATACGGCTATCAAAGTGCGAAAGTCTTATGAACTAGAACGGTGACTTGTCTATATATATCAAAATACGTTACGCACACAAACGTATATATTTTGAAAGTATCGACACACACACGCACACACACGCACATATATATATATATATATATATATATATATATATATATATATATATATAACAATTACTGCGAATCGTTAGTGTAACGTTTAGACCCTGTTTATTTCATTTACACTTTTTAAGTGCTTCATAGATATTTGAAAGTTTACACGAGAAGTTCATAATCAGAAAGTCATTTTAAAATAAAAATTCTAAATATCCTAAAATATTTCGTGTAGCTATTTTTGTTCACGGCTCTTTGTGTTTTTTGAGTGAGCTCACAATGTCAGCTTATTAGCCAATTTCTCTATAAATGTCTGTCGGAGCAAATATTTTTCTCGTATTTTTACACAGAGCATGGCTTTATGTAGAGAACACCCTGTCTGTATGCACGTAGTTTATTTCAGTTTAAATCACGAAATACCGCATTTCAATAATGTATTACTGAATTTTCAATAAACATTCAAATTCCCTTACACTTCCATCGCCTCTCCCTCTCTCCCTCTCTCTCTGTCTTTTTTTCTCTAATTTTATATATATATATATATTATATATTATATATCTATATGTATATATATATTTATATATATATATATATATGTATATCGTGTGTTTATCTATCTATATATGTATATGGGTGTGTGTGAATCTCTCTCTATATATGTGTATATACATATATATATATATATATATATATATATGTAACTGTTATTCATCGTTGGTATCTATAATGCCACTTAGAAAAGTATCAAAAAGGACAGATAGGGTAAGGTATAAAAGAGCATACACAAGAAAGTGAATTTAAAGAAAGCTTGTCGGTATTTTTCGACTGTTAGCTAGACAGTATGTAGTCTCGCGTTAGGTCACGACAATTCCCTAATATTGAATCGTATTTCTTTTATTGGTTTGCAATGGGAATTTATCTAACATGTTTGATGTTCTCTGTTGAAGATAAGAAATGAGACAATCACAAAACAATAAACCCTACCTTGTAAAATTCATGACAAACGTTATTGGTATATTGGTATACAGTATTTACAAGTTAAAGAAAAAAAAACAATAATTTCTTCCAACTTAAATACAAGTTAAGAATTGCAAATAGTGAATAAAAAAGTTGTTTTTTTCCTATAAGTATTACTATTCATCAGTATTTTTAATATTTACATTAATTTGCAATTACCGATTATAATTGGGAATATTTTGCAATTATTATTGAGCAATATTTATTAATATTTTGCTATATTTAACAATTAAATAAAATCGTTTTTATATATTATTCTGTATATTTTGCAACATATTTGCAAGGGGATATTTTGCAATATCTATTTTGCAAAGACTATTTTGTAATGAATTTCTTTAAACACTGTTTGACAGTTTAGATAAGTCACTCCCAACATCCCACCCCCTGCCAAGCAGAACAAAGGTCGGTTGGTTGTTTTACGGCATACCAACCCTTTTCTGGTTATTTAATGCCGAATCTGGTGATTTTGAAGAACGATTTTTTTAATATAGCATATTTGTTTTTTACGTCGTAATCTATTTAACCCATAGTTGTGACCCTAACAGGTGCTACCACTCCGAGTCAGAGTGGACATGGGACCAATGGCAATTTAAGAGTGGCTCCACACTCCTTAAGGCCTGCAAGCTTTGGCCCTCACAATCAGATATAGTTTTAGGTCATATCCAGGACCGCAGAACAAAGGGAATTAGCATATGTGTGATTGAGGTAGACTTAACATATTGTTTAAAATCGTCCGAGACGAGAATATCCGATAATATGATGCCGGACGCTAAAAACGACTTAGCGTTGTCCTAATAAATGTGAGTGGGAATGCCGAATGAATAAAAACCTTTCTCGGCTGAGGATTTTGGTACTGTTAGTTTTAAAATACTTACTTGAAATCAGTGAAGAAGTCGGTGCAAACGCAGGTTTCTTTTGAATTCTTTTTGGCATATACGGAAGATGCTGCCTATTAACTGAATCCAACTTTCGAGAAATTGACAATTTGTAAGTTTTCCACACTCATCGTTTATTGTTTTCAACAATGCAAACGCTACATAACTTTTTGTATTCTTTAAACTAATTACTTACATACCGTCTAAATTATCCGTTCTGGGGGGTTTGTGGAACAGTGTATTTCTCATTCAAATAATTTGTAGCAAAGCCGATGTTCTTAAATTGGTACCTTCAAATATATTTTATAGGTTGAATGCTTTGTTGAACGTTTTTGTGGTTCTAAAAAATGTTAAAAACAAAAACTAAAAAACACGGATGGTGGTGGATAAATACCTTGTAAAAGAAAATGAATACAAATGTAGGTTGCCAACATTTTCTTATTGTTACTAAGATAATATGTAGTCTCGTGTAAGGTTGTGGTTACCTTCCTTACGAGAATACTTAAATTGACATTTTTTTTACAATGATTAGAAGAGTCCATTACGATTGAATGGGTAAGTTAGCATAACGTTGTACTCTCATCTTTTAATCAATATATGGATTGTCTCTTTTACTCGCGTAAACATTTTACTATATTGATATGTTTGCTGTATTAAAGATAATATCTTTATCACATTTCCTAATGACTTCAACATCCTCTGGACATTTTTACCTGTCTTGATAGCTTCAATAAGGAATTAATCCCAATTTTCCTTAAAGATACACACACCTTTTCCAATGAAGCTTATGTATATATTTATCCAAACATTATATAAATCTATTATATATATTAGATTGAAAAAATATATCGCAATAATGTTTCTTGCTTGATGAATTCTAGAAATGTCTATGCCTCACTTTGCACTTGCATTCCAATAAATCCGTTAGATATTCAGAAAAACAGTAAGATATATTAGCTTTCCAATATGGGCTAATACTGAATGATTTCTCTATGCAGAAAGATAAATTTGAAAATGCTTCACTTAATGTAAGAAAATGAAATTTAGATAGAAATTACAATATTACACCTTTGCTTAAATAAAACTTTGCAGAAAGGATGAATACAGATATATTTGTTTCTGCTGAAAAAACGAAAACTATTATAAAGTAGATTATCTATGTAGATATTTTATTTATTTATTTATTTATCTATTGCAACCATCACATAATTTAATTAATGGGCCGATTTTAAAATTGTATTGGTTCATAATATTTGTTAATTTTATCAGGAGACACAAATATGCAAAGGGAATTGTTTATAATGCAGCCAGATTATTATTGAAGTCTTCTAACATATAATTATGCTATGACTTTAGTTTTTGTTAGTCCAATATCTTCTTTTAAAGAACAAAACATGTTCATAACAACCATAGATCATATTGATCTGTTTCTGTAAAATTAGCAAAACTACTTTTAGAAAAAAAAAGGGCCTTCTCTAACTTGAATAATAAATAAATCATTTTCATCTATGGCAATCGTGAGACAACGTACATAATTGGTTTTCTAAACTTACACATTAATCTGGTTTAAACTTCATCGCCTTTGACATTGATGCCTACAGTAACTCTACTGCGTCTATTTTTAATAAGTGTAGCGTGAGAAAATATAAGTAAGACGTCACCGACGTATATATATATAACTCGTGTATTGTCACTGAGTTCACTGCTACTAGCCCAAATGATTATATAAACTATATTTCATACATTTCGACTATATAAACTAGAAATTTCGGGTTTGCATTACTCTACACATAGATTCGAAAAAGTTGTCAAAAAACAAATATATAACAAATAAATGTTATCAAAGGCAAGATAAGTTACTTTTCTACCAAACTGGATGTATTTTTTGTGTTTTTATTCAATGTAACATATTTATTCAGCTCGAAAAACATACTGTGTTTACAGATGTATTGGAAAATTAAAGATGGCGTCTCACACCCTCTTTAACACCGTAAGTTTCGGAAAATGAGTTTTAAATAAAAAACTATACAAAATACTATTAAAAACCAGCCGAATATATGTCAACCTATGTCACGGTAACATATATTGAGCGAGTTTTTAACAGTATTTAACCGGCTTTTTATTTATAACACCTTTTCCCAAACTTACGGTGTTAAAGAGAGAATCAGACGCCATCTTGAATGTTTCAATACATCGGTAAACACTCACTGTATGGTTTTCGAGCTGAATAAACATCTTACATTGAATAAAAACACGAAAAATATGTCCAGTTTGGTAAAAAAGTAACTTATCTTGCCTTTGATAACATTTATTTGTTATATATTTGTTTTTTGACAACTTTTTCGAATCTATGTGTACAGTAATACAAACCCGAAATTTCATAGTCAACAATGAAGTGTCTAGTGTAATATGTGATAACTTTAAAATTCATGCCAATTTACTAAATGATACGAGTAAACCTACAACTAATAAGGTTACTGTAACCACTCCGCTTCGCATAACTAATTTTCCAACACATGGTTTAGGCCACTATCATGCAATCTTATACTTTTATTTGCATGTCGGTATTTTAAAAGAGACAATAATAACCATCGGCTATCTTTAACACATGTGTTAGGAATCTTTAATTTAATACTGTAGCATTTCTGTTTCGTAAAATGCATAATCCTATTTTCCGGCTCTCTTAACTCTGATGACTTTACATTGCCGAGACAATTCTTATAATATAATCTTAAAAAAAAAAAAAAAAAAACAGGACATCATATATTCCAAAAATGAATGTATATGTTATCGCATGCATGAGAAATATTTAAGTATGCTTACGTTGTTCCCTTACATATTTTCCCTTTTGGCAATGGTTTCAACCATTTGTTTGATTACAAATCCGATAATATGCGTAAACGCTTACTTTCTTAAGTGGTCTTATGATTTTGACCAGGACTGTATATATATGTATATTCGTATGTATGAGGTATTTTTCTTCTGCCCGTTTTTTCTTATATTCTTTCTGAAGTAGTTTTGTGTTACTGTGTCTCTATGTAATTTGTGTCTATTACATGTATATATATACGCATGTGCATCTCTCTCTCAATATATATATATATATATGCATGTATTTTTATGTGTATATATGTATTTGTGATTCTGTATTATATATATGTATATGTGTGTGTATGTGGATGTGTGTGCGTGTTTTGTTTGTATTCATTTACGTATTCGTATACCTATGCGTTTTTGTATGTCCCTTTCCTTTAAAGAGACAATGTCATACTTACATTTCTTTGTATCTGGCACCTGGAAGATATGCGTTCTTGTAACGTGTATATATGCATATATCTATGCGTATATGAGTGTGATCATTTGCATGTATCTGTGCGTGAATTACTCATTAGCTGACATACTGTCTATTTACTCTGCCTCTTTCCTCTTATTGTTAACTTTAACTAGTTTTCTTTCGCTTCCTATTCTTCGGTGTAAATGCCTTCTTTCCTGGCATTCCTCATGGTTCACTTCGTTTCCTTAAGTCTTCACGATGATCACACTGCAAATTCCTTGCACCTCTCTTTTCCACATTTTGTTGAAGTTTGACATACGAAACAATAGAACATAGGATAAAATAATTACACATTCTGTGATATTTCCATCTGTCAAAAATGTGCTTCATCTACTTCGGAAATTCTAAAAATAAGGAAGGCATCTGTGCTACAAGTGTCTATTCATCAGCACTAATTACTTTGGAAGATCTGGTGAAAAAAAAACTACCTCTTTTCACAATTATAATATTGCAAAATTTCGAAAAGACTGTTTTACAAAACTTGAAATTAGGCTTACTATAATTAGTCTGTATTAAACTATCATTCGTTCCCCCGTTATATAAATTTTTATTTATTTATTCTACGTCAGTCGAATTCTAAGAAATAAAGTTGATCTTTTCCCAGGGACAATACTTGCCCTCTCTATGAAATGCACATATATTCGAGTATCTATTCAAAGTTCCCTTTTGTATCGCAATCACAGATTTATTAAGGAAGTTGTTAACATACAAGTTTATCTCGATAATTGGCAATTTTACACGTAAGAGTGTATTTTTCTTTAGTACACTGGTCTTAATAAGTTCCAACACACGTGGAAATAAAACGTTCTTACATTTTGAGCATATAGTTAAATGGCTTACGCATACGTAAGATATATTGGTGGGCAAGTCAGGAAAAGTTTACAACTTTAATCCAGAATCAATTTGGTCACAATTTCGATCTTACACCTGGTTGTGCATTTTTTTGCTGTTCGGCGTGGATTATCACATATCAGCAAAAACTAGCAAAGTGATCCAAACCAAAAAAATGGGAAGAAATGAGCTGAAGAAATCAGATGAGAAACTCACGTAAAAGATGCAACCAGAGAAAAGTTTATCCTTTGGAAACGACACCTGAGCCCATCTAGAATACATCTAGGATGTTTTAAAGACATGGTATTAGATTTGACCCGCAGAGCTATTTTTTTACAAATATTTCATCGTCTCTAGTAGGCAAGTAAACTAAATGCAATGTTTTTCAAACATGTGAACCGCATAAAAGACGGTGAATAATAGAATATAGGCATTTGCTGAAATAAAAAATAAACTCAAATTATAATTGTTGATCAATTCCTTGCTTTGATCCTTGGAATGAAAAACACTAAATTATATGATCTAATGCCGGACAGATCACCGAAGTTAAGCAACGTTGAGCCTGGCTAGTACTTAATGGGTGACCATTTGGGAATTCTAGGCGCTGTATGTGCTTTCCGCTCCTGCGGGGATTGCGCAACTCTTGCCACAAATATTTCACGCGCAGGCACCCTTACCGTGGGTATCCATAGTCTGTCAAGACTGAAGGAAGCCTTTATATATATATATATATATATATATATATATATATATATATATATATATATATAATAGAAAAATGTGAGCCTGAAAAGTAATATGGTTAAGCTTTAACATGGAAATGTAAATGACTACTTTTTGTAGAGAAGATATTGAATTTTATCGTTATATTTTGACAACTCATTTTAAGGATAAAATATAACACATAAATATCTATTAAAAAGTGATCGTAAGCTATGGTTGCGATGAATTCAGGGGGTACATTATCTCAATTAAATACGTATTATCTACAAAATTTCTGTACATGTCAGCATATATGTGTGTATATATATATATATACACACACACACACATATATATATATATATATATATATATATATATATATATATATATATATATATATATATATATCTTGCTTTGTTGTCTTCTCAGGAGAAGTGCTGATAATATAAACAGTTAAAGAATAAAAGTTTGTTATATGTCTTTAGGTCAAAAGTAAACTATTTCTAAAGGAAAATTTATGTTTAATGTCAATAAAATTCCAGTTTTTGTTTTTCTATAAAACTTACTATACTAAAAGACATTCAGAATACAACAATGCAAAGCGTTCGCGAGACATAAATGAAATGCCATATCAATTTAATTAAATGTCACAGCAATCAAATGACCAAATAAACGGTAATTAGAAACAAGGAAGTAATCACTAAAGGACAAGCTATAATTTCACAAATTTATCTAAAATAATCGATATTCTTCCACATTTCCTCGTATTTCGTAACAAAGGTTTAAATAATGAATTTAAATATATATATATATACGTATATATATATATATATATATATATATATATATATACGAGCGAGTACAATAAGTAATGTCCCTGACCCACTTTCAGTTGTCTGATCTAGCTGAAATTTTGCATGTATAATGATTTCTATCTCTACGGGTTATGTGGCAAATTACAACACTGAACTAATTGTGGTTTTTATTGTACAGGTGTTTGAACTAAGTCAGGTGTGAAATGGGACCTGTGAATGTCGAGCAGTGATCCGGATTATGTATTTGAAAGGACGCACACCACAGGAGACTTGTAATGAAATGAAAGAAACTTATGGTGATAATGTCCCATCATATAACCTTGTAAAACGCTGGCATCGTGATTTCAAACATAGCCGGAAGTCTGTGTAAACAGCTCCCAGACCTGGTCGCCCCCTTCTGCCACTGAGGAGGCACCTGTCCGTCAAGTTGAGGCTGCCATTTTGGAAGATCGGCGCATTGCTATTCGCGAAATAGTCGAAGATGTCAAGATTAGTGCATGATCTGTGGGAACTATCATTCATGAGTATTTGCATATGCATAAGGTGTCTGCCAGAGGGATTCCCAGGTCGCTCACACCATTCCAGAAGCGAGAACGCGTCGAGTGTTCGAGGATGGATTTGGAGATGTGCCAAGAAGATGAGTCAAAATTTTCAAAAGACTGATTACACAGAATTAAACCTGGTTCAATCACTATGATCCAGAGGCCAAAACCCAGTCAATGCAATGGAAGCACTTGGACTCACCACCTCCAAAGAAGGGAAGGGTGCAGCCCTCCGCTGGCAAGGTTATGCTCATAGTCTTATGGGACCATGACGGACTGGTGATGGCAGATTTCCTGACCAAGGGTAGCACAATTACAGGAACCTATTATGCTTCACTTTTGAAGAAATTACCAAAATCAAGAGGCGAGGCAAGATCAGCAAAGGTACCCTCCTCCTGCAGGACAACTAACCGGGCCCCCACTTCGCATGTCACCAGATCAGAAGCACGGGCGTGTGGATATGTTCTTTCCCATCCTCCCTTTTCTCCTGACCTGGCACCCTCCGACTTTCACCTTTTCTTAACCCTGAAGTTGTAAGGCGTTTCCCAGATAATGCACCCTTGATTTCTGAAGTCACGTCGTGGTTGGGGGACAACCTGGGGAGTTCTACAAAAGCAGTCTCTAGAGCTGCATCTAACGATGGGAGAAATGCATAACTTGGGTGGTTCCTATGTAGAGAAAGACTCTACTGCAATGGAAATGTGTCAGGGGGATTACTTATTACACGCACCCACTATATATATATATATATATATATATATATATATATATATATGTGTGTGTGTGTGTGTGTGTGTGTGTGTGTGTGTGTGTGTGTACGGCATAACCGCGTGGGCACACCAGTTCTCGGCAAATCACAGAACTTAAAAATATTTAAACTTGATTAATATGAGGGATCATTTAAGAATTCTAGGCGCTGTATTTGTTTAGCTTATATCGGCATTTGTTTCCAGGCGTCCTGAACACAACTACACCACACACACACACACACACACACACACACACACACACATATATATATATATATATATATATATATATATATATATATATATACTCCACTTGCCATTGATATGTGACAATCTCGACTAAAGAATTGGCTACTGCGCACCTCGTCCAACAAGAATTACAGGCACAAACAGGCCTAAGCTTTATATATATATAATTCTCAAGACTGAAAGAGAGTTTTCCTTTATTTATATATCCACCTATGTACTCATATGTATATATATATATATATATATATATATATATATATATATATGTGTGTGTGTGTGTGTGCGTGTGTGTCTATAAATAGGTATATGTATGCATGGATATATATATATGTATACATAAATATATATATATATATATATCATATTTAATAGTGAGATGCCTTTGAGAATTTACAATATCTTTATGTCAATAACATATATTGCCTTATAGTACAAACATCTTAAAAAAACGATAAATATATTTCAGAAAACAAACATTGTCATTAAAATAAATAAAATAAAATATTAGTTTATTGATCTCTTTATATAAATGTGTAGATATCTAATTGATTTAAAAAAAATCATCGTATGAAATATTGGTCAGCTATATATTTTACAAAAACATAAAGGGAATAGAACTTTAACATGCTTACATTAGTAATATATGATTAGTTAGCGTTTTTCATCAAACGGTTTCAGTTTTAAAGTATGCGTGAAAGATCATTAGCTTTGGAAAAATGATGTTGTTCTCATTAATTACAAATAAGTGCATATAATTAAACAACACATTATATATATATATATATATATTGTGTACAGAAAGTTGTTAGATGAGACAGATCATTGGCACCGTCTGTTTCAAGCCCGATAATAAGGCCAGTTTAAGGTATCCTTATCAAGCTCACTTCAGCCAATATTCGTCTATCTTATAATTTCATTTTAACGAAAATGAACGAAGATGGTAAAACTAACGTATATTATGAATATCAAAGAATTTATATTTGTGAAGTAATCCCAACCAGATGTAAAAGCTCGATAATTCCAAGTATGAGATAGGACTTATAATAAGAGCAAATAGTTAATAAAATGCGGGATCGGATTTTGCATACAATATTATTTGATGAAACTGCAAGTAAATCAAAGATCTTACTTGATAAACAACAGTGAAGTAGAGTGAATATTGTGAAGAAAATGGTGTTGTTACGTGAATAATAGTCTGATGAAAGGTAAAGTATCCAATGATCGTAAAATCCAAAAATGTAAGTCCAAGAAAGTGTATTTAATTTTCCATTCGCACAAGGAAAATCCAAAGAAATCGCGTAATTGGAAGATGGTCCAAAATAATCCAAAGGGCTGAAATCCGTGGAATAATTCACAAATATCTACAAGGAAAATGGGGAAAAATTCCAATAATATTAATAGAAAAATAAGATATGCCGAAAATAAAGTGTAATTAAGAAAATCAGTAAAGAACAGAAAAAAGATTAAATTAGAAAAGCAAATGTCAAAATGACCCAGACAGGAGGACGTTAAAAGGCGCGAATAATATAAGGCAAAAACGAGGTCAACTGAAATGTATAGCGTATTACTTAAGAAAATGTCAGTAAGAGTTATTAAAAGACACTAAATTAAATAAATAAAAATTGCTAATTCCTACCCTCTGATGAGAAGGAAAGTATTTCTTCGAAACTCCCGGATTAAAGACTATCCACTTATTAAGTGTTTCCTTTTCAGATTACATATGTGTTTAACTCTTTTCTCTAAGTGTTTTAAACATGTTTTATTAACTATTTGCTCTTGTATATATATATATATATATATATATATATATATATATATATATATATATATATAAGATTGTAATTTTTGTATTTATTTTTCATTAGCGATTAATTGTGTTCTTTTTTCCGCCTCCTGAGCGTTTTTTATTATAAGAAATTAGTTCATATTTTTATTCGTCCAGAATTTAGGAACTATTGTATTTTTTTAATTTTATTTATAATATTAAATATTAATTATTTATTAATAATTAATTTAGATCGCTTACTTTTATGCACGTAATAATTATTAATTAATAATTAATAAATAATATTTAAATAATATATATGTGTGTATATATACATTTATATATATATATATATATAAAACATCTAAACGCGGTAGTGTTTGAATATATGGGTAAGTGGCATTTTTAGTCATTTAAAACTGTTTAAAACTTCAGCGCTTATTCATTTTTCGACCAAACTTCAAACAATTACAACATTTTATTGATCACATTCTTATCTATATTTTGAAACTTTGTTTTCACTTTTCGTTATGATGAATTTTCTGGTATTCAAAATCGTAAAAGTATGTAAAGAAGTAAGCGACACTGTTTATGAGTGGTGTCCATGGCAACCACGTCGCTTCTGCGACTACTGTTGCTACTAATTCACTGCTGTCGAGAAAAGAGAAGTAACAGAGGAAACAGGGTGAATAAAAGCAGTAAAGGAAGATAAGTGGTGTGATTTTGTTGAAAGCGGACGAGTGCCGTCCCATTGGTATTACATATGTATTTATGGGGGTAATAAAAATAAGACTGAAATAAAACAAAGAACAAGTGAATTTATTGGAAGCCTGGAAAGATCATTGATTACAATCGAAAAATGCGAGCATGAAAAGTAATATGGTTAAGCTTAAACATGGAAAATTAAAGGACTAGTTGTTAAAAATGAAAAAGAAAAGGACAAGGTATTCTAGTAAAAATATTAGTTAATAACTTAAAATATTGTAGCATTCATTTTTTTAAAATTCAATTCATACCATTATATAATCAATTCTTTCATATATGTGATATTGTTTTTTTCTCGCTGTTCGGTAAAATAGCACCAACTTTGAAGGAAGTAACGGATATAATATCAACGAGTCAATGTTTTTTTAGGAACCATTTACTCATGTATCCTTGTGGTTTATAACCAATCTTATCAATTATTTGGAGTAGTTTTCGGTCCTGAAAATTCTATTGCGAGAAATGTGGTTAATAATAAGCTGATGATCTCGCAAGGACACATTTCGATTTCTTCTGTTTTGTCAACGGTTTAAAAGACGAGAAATTTAACTAAAAAAGCGGTGACACTTATTATAATATGAACATAATTAAACGGTAAAACATTTTTGACGTTGCAAATTTCGTATGATCAACTGCGAATGCAACATTTGATCCCAGTGCTAATAATAACACACGGGATACGTACGAGTAAATGTTAAAAAGCAATGCATAGGCTGAAATAAATACCGGTAATTAACACTTCTAAACAGCTACTATGTGCGTTTTCCCCACCATCCAAACACTAAAAATATTTTTAGAATGTTCTTATCGGTGGAATTCTTGACATGTTTATGACAGATATAAAAAATATATATATAATGGACACGCATACAATGATATTCGTGAAAATAATAAACACATGCATATCCATAGCTTAGGCAGTAAGGATTTAAATGTTATTAATATTTTGACAAAATATTTTTATTTGTGTATTCTTAATACAGAATCAGACGTGGTGTATAGTGTTGATCCTATTCAACATTTATTAAGCGTGTTGATTTTCATAACAATTGGTCAATCTAGTGACGTCCATCAATCAAATATTTATGTGTTACTTTCGCGCATTGAATCGGAATCATACACCTTTATTTTTGTACTTCAATTATGCGAGAGGATTGATAGAGTATTATGTTGGTTTTAAATACAATTAAAATGAATAAGTTATATATAATCCAGCACGCGACATAAAAACATTGTCACACTGGTTGCAATTTAATCATCGAAGTTAACCAACGTTGAGACTTTTCAGTACTACAATTGGTAAACGGTTGGGAATTCCAGATGGTCTTTGTGCTTTTCGCTAATCTCGTATTTGTTTCTAGTCTCCTGGACTTCTCCTTGCCATCGGGTCTAAGCAATGCCGATTTAGGAGAGGTGTGATTGGAGATTGTACAATTCTTGCCTCACAGGATGCATCCAATATTTTTTAGACTAAACGAAAGCATAAATATATTATTTAGATATCCTAATGTTGACGTTTACGTAAATTTGATCAATTGAAAGTAGGTAATACTTTGTTGAATAAAAGGTAATTAATTGCGCTAAAAAATTTCTCTATCAAACTTGGAAAGTGTTTTTTTTTCTTTTGATATTATTCACTTACTCGCATATAAAAACTTCTAGATCAATTGTTTAATGATCACTCAAAATTTAACTAATAACCTTTTAGAGATAAAACTAAACTGTGATAATTATGTTATAGATCATGTAGCATTTTTAACTGTAAATCATTCCGACTGGATATGACCTGGCACGACGTTAATAATCAAGACTAAAACATCTGTACTTTAACAAAATCATACAAACCAAGTATGTTGAAGAAGTACACGCCCTGATAATTGTAGCGAAACTGTCACGAATTCTGCCACAACGGTTGGATGTAATTATATTTATTGTCTCCGGGTGTCTATTTCTTGTTTAATTAGCAGATCAGCTTATAACATAACATATATTTATTAATTATCACGCCTATGTTTGGAAAAGCTTCATTTTTGAACTTTTGAAATCTTGGTCAAAATAAAAGTTTATATATATATATATAGAGAGAGAGAGATAGATAGATAGATAGATAGAGAGAGAGAGAGAGTGACCAAAAAAAAACGAGCCCCAACTCTAATTAGGCCCCGTTTCTTAGTGTTTTCTCTGAATTAAATAAAACTTTGGTCATAACTAGTTTATTATATTCAAAACATCACATCAAAACACTAGTCTTTGGCCTTTTTTTCTTCGTTGACTGTAAAATGCTCAGAAAAACAATCGAATGTCCTCTGTTTTTTTTTTGCTTACCCTGTGTATATATATATATATTGGTCATTTTTATATCTTATTGCAAATTTAAATTATTGATAGGCAAACTTTATCTAACATATTATATTTCAACTTGATCTGATGTCTTTATACTTATCAAACTTCTGATTACATAAATTCTGGTATACTTGATGCAATAAATGTAATGAGACTTAGTGATGAGTATTGTGTGGTCAGTCTGTTGTATGTAATCACATTCCTAACAGAAATAGAAAAGGTTTTATTACGCGATAGGATAAAGTTACTCGATATTCTTTACTATAATACATTAGGTCTTTGTATTCTAATTATATTATTATGTGTACGTGTTTCTTGTGATCCAGTAGAAGATTCTGTGACAATATATCGAATGAGACCGGATCCTGAATGATGATTAAAATCTTACTACTTACAAACAATTCTATAACTATCAGCATATATTCTAGTTTATAAGCTTATGCATTTTTCAAAGACTCTCAATTCCGACAACGTTAGATTATTTAACATTATATTTACATCTAAAAGAAACTGGTCCGGAAAGAAAAATTAACTCCTTCACCGTTTCGCTTTATATATATCGACATGCTCCTCATCGAATCCATTTCAGTTTTGTATCTATGAATATAATATATTGCAAGATTTCCTGTGATCCATTAAAATGCGCGCGCTTGTCTTATCAATAAACATAATTTTAATTTTGTACGCAGAGCAATTCTGCTTTTTAATTATACACATGCCCGAATTAACTTATAATGTTAATATGTATAAGGATGCTAAGTTTAGTTAAAATACGTTTATTCTTTTATTAATCGACTTTTTTCGATTATCGACTGTGGATACTTATCAGATCCATTCCAAAACAATACTTGTCTACAAAAACTCACAGACACATAGAGTAGATTTCTATCAAATTCCAAACAGTTTCGGCGTATATTGAGACCGAACTCACCAAGACACTCACAAAGTCAATTTTTCATATAAGTAGAAATTAAACCAATGATTTCTTCAATCACTACCTACGCTGGGATGCTTATTCGCCTCGGTGAAATTAATGTCACTCGACGTGTATAAGCTTCTTATCAAGATAAATTATTATATCTTCCAACTTAAAACGGAGCCGCCAGTTCAGTCAGACGCTAGGGTTTTTGGAAAAAATGGTTATTCTATTGATCCAAAAAGCGTTTGCCGTAAAATACAAACAAATGCCTACTGAGTCGATTAAAACGTAGTCATAAACAACATTTTGTTGTTCAATCTACATTTATGTTAGCATTATTCTGTAGTAAATGCATGCGAATCATAAACAAAGAAAAACATGCATCATTCTATAAGTTGTTTTATTCCAATGCTTTCATTGAATCGTGTCAAATAATATAAAATAAATAGAGGCATATGTAGAGAAAACAGAAAATGTTCAAAGAGATACATTCATCATGGAAAACGTCCTGAACAATACCTGGTATTCACACTCGTGATTTGTTCTATACAATGCTTTCTAAATGTTTATCTATATGTAAAATAAAAAAAAAAAGTATTATATTAAGAAATATTGAGTTTAGAAAAGTCTTACTGATTGAACGTATTGTCTCAAGTGGAAGCAAAACGGTTTGCCGTGAATTTTTGACGTTATTCTGTGAATGTTTAATGTTTTGCCGTGCATGTTTAATGTGTATTTCCTTTCGATAATTTCATTTTAAAGTAGTTCAGGCTTTTAGTAATATATAATTATTTTATAATATAATACAAAAAGAATTAAGAAAAAAATAGGTTGAACAGAAAGTAAAACTTTTTTTCGAAAAGCATTATATATATATATATATATAGATAGATAGATAGATAGGTAGATAGATTTGTTTTTGTTTATTAAATAATAACTAAGCTTTTATACCTAGAGCCACTAGTGTTTTGTGCTTGCTAAATCACTAGCATAGGATTAAAATCCTGGTCGGCAATATATATATATATATATATATATATATATATTAATTTTATTTATACAAACATTAATGGCTACATATGTGCATACATGTTTCTGTAATCACCCACGTTGGGGGATTACGTCTTCAGGCCAAGAATTACCGTCAAAAGTGATATTTCCACCAAATACAATTTTCTATTTCGTTTATCAAGTTAGAATACAACCTGGGTGGGAGTCATAAAAAAACGGTAAAAGGATCAGTGAGGTCTTTGAAGATAATAAACATCTTTTTCATTTCCCCTTCCCCCATCCCACCTAACTTTTGATTTTTATGGCATAAGGTACTTGAGAATTTAGTTTTCTTGTCTTAGAGTCTGTAAGTTAAGAACCTTAGCTATGGACAAATAAGTACTGACCGGTGTCTTTTAACCTACCTCCACCCACACATACACGCAACACACATACAACACACACATACACAGACACCGCCACACACACACACATTAATACATATATTCAAAAGCGAATCCATGCTGTACGCTATTTATTTTATTTACTGAAACTAGACAATAACTCTGAAACTACGCAGGAATAAAGTAAAAATTACATTAAGGTAAATAAACCAAAACAAAAAAATAAATAAAATTAAATAAAAATAAATAAATAAAAATAAAATTAAATTAGAACAAATAAACAAACAAAATATGAATAAATATAAAACACGAAAGTTATCTAAACCCCACATGTACCTATATACATATATCAATATACTTATAAATGCCTACACTTTGTACCAAGTTTTGTTTTCAACATAACATTAAAGGGGTGTGTGAACAAAATAATTTTCCTACCACGATTTCTAGATCCGTTTGTGCTAGCGTTAGTTACTTTATATTTTATCTCTATGTCTTTATACCCACTATTTTTAAGTGCTGTATTATAAATAGCTTTGCAATCATTGAAAGTTACTTCATTAGATGAAGTGTTACTTATTCTACTTTCAATATATAACGGTATACGTTTAATAATCGATGGTGGATGGTTACACTGCGGGTGTATATAAATAGGATTAGCATTATCCTTCATATATGGTTTATAAGTATTCGAATCCAGATCAAAATTACGTCAAGGAAATCAACTTGTTTTAAGTTAGCATTAACTTCTATTTTTAGGCCAAAATCTTCCATGTCCCTACGGATTGCTCTCCTAATCTGATCACATTTAACACTTGTAGCATTCTTCACTATTATCAGCCCATCATCACGATATAGGCCCATGTCCCTTCTATCAATTATATTATCTTTTGTTTAATTATAAATGATATAAAGTCCAACGAGATCTGTTGCCTCTGCAAGTTATATATATATATATATATATATATATATATATATATATATATATATATATATATATATATATAGATATATATATATATATATAGATATATATACAGTAATTTATACATATATATATGAGTACAAATAAAATATAACATTGCTAAAAACCTTAAATACTTTGTGTGTTCTTTATATATATATATATATATATATATATATATAAAAAGAACACAAAGTATTTAAGGTTTTTAGCAATGTTATATTTTATTTGTACTCATATATATATATATATATATATATATATATATATATATATATATATATATGTATAAATTACTGTATATATATATATATATATATATATATATATATATATAACTTATACCGCCACATATGATTTACTATATAAGCGATATAGAATGGTTAAAGAATACAATAAATTAATAAAAGAGAAAACTACAAGTGCTGAACGAATAATATTAAATATGTACAAATTTCACAAACACTAAGTAATCTGATTCAATATTTGTGAAAAAGTCATATTATAATAACATATACAATCTTTATTATTACGAGTTTTGTTCCTGACCTCTCGGTGTCCTTCCTTATTTCTCATTCGATCAGAGAAAACTGAACATTGGCAAACAATATTTTGACAGTGATACGTCGTCGGGTTCTAACAAGAATATGGATTAAAATATATACACGAAAGTAAGTGTTGCCGAATGTGTTTCGGAAAAATGATATAATTCGTAAGAAACAAGAGTAATTAAAACATTATTTTAAATCATAAAATAAGAATGTTTTCGAAATACATTGCTTTCGCTTTCTTCTCTCCCTCTCTCTCTCTCCTCTCTCTCTTACTATCTTTTTCTCTCTCGCAATCTCCCTCTTTATATATATATATATATATATATATATATATATATATATATATATATATATATATATATTTAAATAAGGGAGTAGTCACCAACAATGTGTATTTTTTAACATTATTTTATTATTCCGTGTCTTGGTTTTTCATTGAGAACTATGTTTGGATCATTGTAATGATGTTTTTAAGACATGGAAATAGTTTACGCGCGTTTCAGAGGGAACTGATGCGTCCTCGACAGAAATTATTTTCAAATATGTAAAAATGGCGATTTTCGTAGTTAATTTGAAGTTTTTCCAAGGGGTGGAGGCTTGTAAGTGTTAATTATTCAATGGTATGCTGAATTTTTATTGCTTTTTTATAGGGCTTATCCAGGGAGACGTTGACCTGGCTGTAGTCGCTATCTCTTTCTGCTAATGTCTTTTTCTTTTCCTTTAGGGTGGGGTAGGGTGTGTGTGTGTGTTTATGTGTGTGTGCGCGTGTGTGTGCGTGTGTGTGTTTGCTTTTATTGGTTTGGGAATGTGTATATTGTTTTATAGTATTTTGGGGTTATTTGTTTCCTTAGGAAGGCGGCTGTGGTCCGAGGTCGTTACTAATACACATTGTTGGTGACTACTCCCTTATTTAAATATACATCTTTCTTTCGTTGGAATTTATTAACCCATTATATATTTATATATATATATATATATATATATGTATATATATATATATGCATGCGTGTTGAAAAGAATCTAATTAAACACTAGAATGAAAGATAAAAATTAAAGTTCTACTGGATTGTTATAAGAAACTAACGCCCGTTGAAAATAAAAATATGAAGACAATCTTTGATCTTAAGTAAAATGCTAAACTTCGTATGGTTTATTATTATTATTTGTGCTGTATGTATTTCCTCCCCACCATATCTCCATTCTCTAGTGCATTAATCTTATCATCGTACCCTGTATTTTCATCAATTTTTACCCCCCATAGAAATGTATATATATATATATATATATATATATATATATATATATATATATGTGTGTGTGTGTGTGTGTGTGTGTGTGCATATATATATTTATCCATATATGCATAGATCGTCGTATAACGATTAGATCAATTTGTCTGACGTAAAAACATTTTAAAATAAAATTGTTTAAATTCAACGTTATTTCACGCGATAAATGGTAGCCGAATGGATACGGTCTTTGCTACTCAAGCCAAAGGTTGCTTGTGTTGCCGGGTTCGAATCTATCGGCTGCTGTTAATCGTGACATTCTCCACTGAAGATTCCCGAAAGGATGATACACTAGTTTCTATAAGTATTTAATTATTATAATAAATAACTAGTATATATATATATATATATATATATATATATATATATATATATATAGAGAGAGAGAGAGAGAGAGAGAGAGAGAGAGAGAGAGATTAAAGAAACCTAGCGCTTTGGTCAGACAGAAACACAGTCTCCTTTATCTAGTTTCAACCTTCTTTATAACTTCAAGATTGGTGACTTGTTTGCTCTTCTGTTATGTGTAACCTTTGGCGTTGCGTGTAACGTGCATAATCATATGCATGTTTTGTCCCTACTAGTATTAATACAAGGCAAATAAAATCTACATTTTTTCTTAAACTCAATACGTTTACATAAACACACCTTAACCCAATATAACACGCGAGCAGCCTTACACGTCTACACTTTCCATCTATTTATCATCTTAGAATTGAAATAATATGGACTGACAACGCATCTATTTACAACAGGGTGGCGTCGTAAAGTAAATGTACGGTTGGCTTCATGCGCTCGTCGAGAAGTAATTCAAAACTCATTCAAACCCTGGCAACATTTCAATTCACCAGGCCAGGCTAAGAAGTAAGCGCCACGCTTGGTTGAGGATCGCAAAATGAGTCCTTACGCTTTATAAACAAGCATATAATAGGATGTGTCTCGCATCTGTTTGTGCCAGGAAAACTGGAAAGTTTTGAGTTTCTTATGTACTAAGCGATTATTAACAGGACCTTTGATAAAATCTGAACAAACAATAGAAAAAACACATTATATATACGTACACAATATTACTATAAGTATATAGCTTTTCCGTGTGTGCCTTAGGGTAGGTTTTGGAGGTATTTCGTTTCCGTTGTAAAGTAGATTTGTCCATCGTTAACATTAAAAAAATAAAACCAATTATCTTGTATACCGTTAAGGTGTTCTTTTGTCTCTCTATACGGCATAATCGCATTGACACACCACTTCTCGTCACATCAAGGAAGTTAAGCAACGTTGAGAGGGTCAGTACCAGATACGTGATCATTTGGGAATTCTTGTCGATGTATATCCTGTCCGCTTTTCTCGCCATTTGTTTCCAGTCGTCTTGTACATCACTTCACTTGTACTGGTATTTAAAAACGTCAACTCAGGAGATGTGTGATTGGGGATTGCGCCCCTCCTACCAATATATTGTCCAATTGACTACTGTACACATTTTAACCCTTATCCCCGAGTGACTCCTGGCCCTATATAAGTAGGGATGCCTATGTAAAAAAGAAGCACGTCTGATTACGACAGATATATTCTTTTTCCGATTTTTCTTTGTATGTTCTCAATTCGCCGATCTATTTTTTTCAGCTGGCGTGTTGTATATAATTGCGCGCAAAATCGTTGTTCAGCCATAAACTTCTAAAGGGCTTTCGTATCAGTGCATGCAATCTGATCGACCTTTGGGCGCCATTATATACCATATGCCAGCCTAAATAAAGGACCGCTCGGCAAAGTGAAAATATATCCAGGAAACTCGGAAAAATAGTGACTCTGTCATGCTCAATAAGATGAGGTGGAAAATAGGGGTCTTTGCATATATATATATATATATATATATATATATATAGACGTATCCAATGATTAGTTATGAACATATTTATGTCAATTGAATTGCATAAAGTATCAGCATTTTAAAGGATCTTATGCGTCTTTACGTATTAAACCTTGAAATAAATTACAGTTATTACTTTAATGGGCAATTAGTATGTATATGATATTATAGAATCGAAATAGTTCACAAAGAATTTCAGCATACGTTGTCCTATATTTGAGTTAAATGGTTAATAATTGTAAACCATTTGTATGCGTTTCCTAATTTCGCAAAATGTATGTAATATTATTTGATAATGCGCTCAGTTATCGTGGAGAATTGCGTATTGCAAAATCCACTTCAGATTTCCCACACGATATCTGTTCATGTCGACACAAATCCGTAACATATCCCATCTATGAGGTGATTATCTTTCTAAAATATTCAACGTGTTATACATTTGCGTTAAATAAATGTAATAATTTAGGTAAGTATCAAAAACCGAAAAACAAACTGATTAAAGAATTAGCAGTTTGTTTTTGACCAAATTTAACAGATTTATGCAGTTTTACATCACAAGCGCATTTGATAAAGTTTACAACATCATAATAAGAAAGCTCCCACGTATAAAATAAATAGCAAGTGTATTGAAAAAGAAACATATATGTTTTTAATGAATGGTTTCTTTAAAAACAACGATTAAACCATGATAATTTACTTTTGTATTTTAAAGTAATATTCACGCGATTATATGCAAATAGTTTAATAAAATAAACTGTAGGTTCTCTATTGTAGAGAAGTATGTATAGTGACTTACTTCACTGCACGGAATAAGTGAAACTTGATTCCTGTACATAGAACTGGTAACCGAAATTAATTTGATTGAACAATTCACGATTTCTTCCCGATTGAATACAATACAAATATTAATAGTTTGGGGTATTCAATTCCAGATAACGGTAATTCTCCCTTCGATCATGTGCATATATATATATATATATATATATATATATATATATATATTTATATATGTATATGTATATATAAAGAATGTGTGTGATTAATATATATACATATATATATATACATATATATATATGTATACGTATAAACATGCACATGCGTATATACATACATATGCACACACACACGCAAACACACCCACAAATATATATATATATATATATATATATATATTTATATATATGCATAAAAGAACTTTGGTGGGTATGTGTGAGTCAATTTATATATATATATATATATATATATATATATATATATATATACGCATAAAAGAAACTTTGGTGTGTATATGTAAGTCAATTTGTATAAACTCCACAACGGCTGGGCCGAGTTTTACGAACTTTCAGAAAAACATCTACTTCATGCATCTGGCAGTAAGTTTTTATATCGGAATCTCTGCAATAAGTATCGATAATTGACATAATCCGATGAAAGAAAAAACACGCGATTTTCACCAAACTTAACACTTTATACAACCTAACACTATAAGTGCATTTCAGAAGTTTTATTACAACACAAACAGAGAGGTTAGGCTTATAAAATCGATAGTATGTTCTTTTATATGACAGGGGCACGCTTGAAATGAATGTTTTTGTTTAAGGAACCATTGCCCCCTGATACTGATAGTTTCATTTGAAACCTAAATTCAAGCACTTCTTATCGTGCCAGGATATAAATTAAACAGTAGTTTCTTTCATATGATAAGGTTTCGGTCGAAGTAAATGTTTTTGTTTCGGGAAAAATTGAAGCATGATACATGGCTGTTGCAGTTTAAACTCTGTAATATAAAAAAAATATATAAAATTAACAATAGATGCTCTACAGTGCGATGTACATAACAATATACTAAGTCACTGTGGGACGGAATCTGAAGGTTCTTCCTGGTAATCCGTGATTGGGTCCGTTACTACTGAAGACATCCAGTTGATTAAAAAACTGGCGATTTCACCGGTTTCAATATCAATAAAAATAGCAGCGGTTTAAACATTAGTTGATCATAATCTAATGGCTGGCAACGTCGGGTCTCCCTGCTAGTCTACGTATGTTACCGAGGTTATTTCCAATGAGTTTTTATGTCCAATTAACTCAAAATTCGACACTATAATTTGTCAAAGCTCTCTACACATTTTCCTCGTTTATTAAATATTCATCTTCATATGATCGATCAATGTTTCGCGTTTATAACTGGCTATACATGACTTGAATTTGACTTCTAAACGTCACAGCCGAATACACAAGAAGAGAACTGATTTATCTGCTAAATAATTCCAGACGGAATCGCTCTTTAATTAAATAATCAGTCACCCTTATTGACACCGAATCGCACGGTAATATCGCTAATAATGAGAGGCTGTCTAGAGATCATGCCCGTATACAACGGCATTAAGGTTAGCAGTGACAACTGGTTGACTGAACCGTTATTTCACTGCAGCATACCCTCACTGCTATATAATATGGCGTTGCTCAAGGCTCTGGTCATTATTAACTTTACTTGCACAAATTATAATGATAATGCCATGCACTTTGACACGGATGCGTTGAATTGCACAAGTCACAAACCAATTACCAATATTCGAAGAGTACGCTGTAATGCATGAAGATTTACTTCAACTACTCGGAAGTATACTCAATAAGCGACTTGCAAATATCCTTATATTTAATCGAAAACATATTGTTAATTACATGCGTGTCGCGTATACGTACGCACGCACACACACACACACACATATATATATATACACATTTGCATATATGTATATAACTATGTATATGTATATATATGAATAAAAGAAGGAAAAGTAAGTTGAAATTTTCAATCAAATTTATTGTTCGGCTGAATCCTACACAAAACAAGTATAATATATCCTTATTCCGCGGAGTTTCAAAGAATGATGTTCTTGTTATTCTTCTCATCAGAGGAGAGAAATGAATCAGCAAATTATATTTGTAGCAATGTTAGAATTTTCTAGTTATTGCATTAAGTTAAACGGCAATTTATTGTAGCCATAAATTACCAAGAAAAAAGTGAAAAAAATGTTGGATATGTAAAATAAATATAAAAATATGCGCGGTTTGATTTTTACAATGTTTTAGCTTTTTTATATCCAACAATTTCTCACTTCTTTTTTTTTTTTTGACAATTTATAACTACAATAAATTTTGTTTTCACTTAATGCAATAACTAGTAAATTGCTGATTTCTTTACGTCCTCTGATGAGCAGAATAACAAGAATAGCATTCGTTGAAACTCCCCAGAATAAGGGCATATTATAATTGTTTTGTGGAGTATTCAGTCAAACAGTAAATTTTGATTGTAAAGTTCAACTTACAGTTTTAATTTTCTTTGTCTTATAATAAGCTCTACTCTCAACTGTGTATTGAGTTGTCTAATTCGGTTGGGATTAACTTTTCTACATAAAATACTGTTATTTATATTACTTTGAAGATTACCATTGCGTATATCAGGTAAACACTACGTCCCTTTGAGTTCATTGATACGTACACATACACGCACATACAGACACACACACCAACACACACACACACATATATATATATAAATATATATATATATATGTGTGTGTGTGTGTGTGTGTGTTAGCAAGGAGTAGCGACGTTTCCTTAGATTGGTGGAGGATCATCGATTATTCCACTCATAATTTTATTTTTTTATCAAATCGATTAATAGCGTGAGTAGTCGGGGCACATCACGCTAAGCCGTGAGGTATCTTCACGGCGACCTAGTACAAAATATTTTGTAGTCTACATTAGATTGCTGGTGACACTGTGCGTTTTATAAAAATAATAGTTATGAAAGCTCTTGAAGTAAAATTTTAAATGCAAAAGTCCATTAGCATGGTTCAATTTTGCTCTAAACTGAAACATTAATTTCAAAGCTGCCTCGGTTTGTCGAAGAAACTACTGGTTTTTACGTCGATGATGAAAACATTGTTAATGCGCTTCTGTTGTTAGGTTGTATAAGGACATTTACTGTTATTCAAATCGGACTGTTTCTTTCTGTAATCGGGTTGTTCGGATTATGTTTTTTTTTGCACTAATTTTGATTTAACCTCTTCTAATCCATGAACGTGATTTAGAGTATAAATCTATATATTCTAGAATATACTGGATATTGAGAGGATAAGTTATTGTAAGAAGGCATAGAATGAGTTCATAACTACGAATATTTTGTGTTATTTTACGAGGAGTATATATCTTGCCCCATCTATTAATTTTCTTAAACAATAATATATACATATATATATGTGTGTATGTATATATATGCACACACACACACCAACATATATATATATATATATATATATATATATATATATATAAGATGAGGTTCCATCTATCTCATTAATTCTAGAGTATCTTCTGACTTTAATATCTTGTACTCACTTGTGAAATAGTAATTACAGTGATGTACAGTATCTGTTTTGCCTATTCGCAGTGGTGCATTCTATCCTTAAACGAAAGATAAATGAACCCTAATTTTGCAAATCTTAAGATAATATTACAATGTTGAAAATATGTCTTATTTAAAACGGCGTATGTCCTGGCAGGCTCGTATAATGTTGTATCCACAGCATGAACTCGTCCAGCTATTGCAAAGAAAGGTCATGTCTTTATCAAACCGTTATTCAAACTGTGTGTTTATAATTGTGCTATCCTCTCTTCTCACTATGCCGTGCTTATTTGAGGTCGCTGTTTGTTTTCTTTGAAGGTGAGGAGACAACGTACTTCAAATGCACTAATAGTGTTTTGATACTTTGATCAGAGTTATCGATTCAGTTTTTATCGTCTATGATCTTGCTTTTTGAAAACTTTCACACATCAAACTGGCAAATCTCTAAATTCATCCCCGAGCAGTCGAAATGTGATCGCTTCTGGAGGGGTGTCAGCAATCTGGAAATCCATTTGACAGACTTTCTGTGAACACGCAAATAATCATGAATTATAACTAACAGAAGCGCTGTAAAAATTTTAAGTGCCTTAGTTATTGGCCTCGGTCATCCAAAAGTACAGCATCACCTTTACTTGCAGACGACTCATCTCTTGCAAAAAAGGGAGACGGCGATTCAGTTTTCGACCTAATTTCACAGATTTCCTACCATGTGTATAATTTACAATGCTAGCGTTTTACAAGCTTTTTCGCACGCTACGCAACAGACTCTGTTCACAGCTTACTCTCTACATAAATCAGAAAGCTCGATTGTTTCAGAACTGCGAATTACTAAATAACCCAGAAAGCTATAAGTCAATGCATATGAAAAATTTTAAGTAGTTTTCCTGGGCCAAAACATCATATATTGTACAGATTCTGTATATATTTGTTTGACAAATGTTCATGTAGTAAATGTATTTAAATTATATTTGTAATGAACATATCTTTAACATTTGAATTAATTTTTGTTCAATGTACGTTATATCATTATAGTCTGATTTCGTACAAATTTATTAGCTCCCTGTTTGTCTTTAATATGTGTATATATATACACATAGATTGTTGATATTATTTTCTGAACGGAATATTATAAGTTCTTGAATTTTCTTTACTCTCCTAATAAGCCGCATGTACCCGGTATAATTAAACTACTGGCGCGATGGTAACAGTTAAGTTAAAAATAATATTAGTAGTTGAGCTACCGAACAAAAATATTATTATTATTATTATTATTATTATTATTAATAATAATAATAATAATAATAATAATAATAATAATAATAATAATACCGTTTTCTATTACGTTGATGATCCTGCTTGGTATTTTATAATTTTGTAAACATGCTATTATCCATGGGCACTGCCAACGAGAAATCAATGGCAAGCGGATGTTGCGATAATGCATTTTTTTGTGAATATTATCAAAAGAGGTGGGGAGTGCTGAAAACTCTTCGGAGACCTGTTGTCACTCAGCTTCCAGGGAATACCACAGGCTGTATTCAATTAAATCTTGGAAAACCTGTTTAAAAGCTCCTACTGAGTAATTAATAATAATAATAATAATAATAATAATAATAATAATAATAATAATAATAAAATAAAAAAAAATAAAAAATAATAATAATAATAATAATAATAATAATAAAAGAAGAAGAATCTATACCATTATATTTTAATAAGATATTATTATATAAATATACGTTCGAAATTAATTGCGTATGAAAATAAATCGCCATCAAGCTAAAATATATATTAATGCTTAAAACTCGTGAAATAAAACATATACTAATTGATATAAATATCTAAGATCCGAAAATATTATGTAATAAAAAATAATATAAAACAGAATATATATACGAATATATGACAGTTCAATAATTATTCTCATTTAAATAGTAATGCCAGGATAGCAAATTTTATTATCACGCCGTGCAAATATGTCACACAAAAAACGATGCATTTAAACAATTTACTGGGCAATTGCACGAGCAAGATGCACGAAAAATTAAACGTCAATGAATGTCGATATGTCTAATTAAATAAAATTGTTTAATCATGCAGCTGTAGTTCTCTTAACATGATAACTTTTAAAGGCATAATAAATCATTCGTTATTGTTTACTATCGATCGAATATTTATTGCAGTCAATAATTCGATAATCGAAAATAAAACGACTCTTGTGCAAGGCTAGGTAAACCATAATGGTATTTACAAACTATGTACGAATGTATTTAGTTTCATTTGTAAATAAATCAGTAATATAATGCACTTATTTTTACAAGATACAGGATCTGTCGCATTGTTTGTACGTTTTATCTAGATAATATTGGACAGATATGGATATTTATTTATGTTTCGCAGATGTTTTAAGGCATGACAAAAGTTTACAAAGTGCGACAAATGTCACATCCTCTGATATTTAGTATCACTTGTATTTGTTTACACCTTGTCTCTGAAATTTAGCAGCCTATGATGACCGTATCTTATCGTTCTTGTACTTATTCAAACTCAATTCTTTCAAGTGGTTACTTTTGCTCATGTGTCTACTAACAACCACAAGCGTCATCAATTGGTAGGTTGATGAAATATAAAGGCGAATTGTGCGTTATTCATCGGTATCAAACACACTGTGTTAGTACTACTTTGTAATATGTAAATTAATTTTTTATTATTAAGTTTCTTATTAGTATTTACCCACAAGGAGTAGTCACACACGCCATCATCAAAGGTCTTTGAGCATAACTTGTGGTGTTCTCTTGAGTCTTGGGGATAACAAGTCCTCTCATATTTCCAGCACTTTCTATCTCTTTCGATAACATTTTCATAAGAATTTACGTTATCGCAGCAGCCGCTTATTTATTTATTTCTCATTGCCCGCGGCCACTATAAAATAATAATAATAATAATAATAATAATAATAATAATAATAATAATAATTATTATTATTATTATTATTATTATTATTGTTATTGTTATTATTATTATTATTATTATTATTATTATTATTTGCGTGGGTTCTCACACTGACAACAATATATTATATTCGTGGGATTCTGTGTGAACAAAAAACAAACCCTAAAGGTTTTCAGCGCTACGTTATATTAAGTAACCCTTAAAAATGTAACTTGTTACGATTAAGAATAATACACGTTCACTCGAAATCGGATAGCTACCAATTTCTTGTCTCAAGTATACATTTACTCTATTGTATATATTTTACTAGTAAAAATGCTTTAGTTATTTTGGTAAGTTTTCTTTCTCGAAGTCACCGCATGTAAATAAACATGTATATACATGCATATATATATATATATATATATATATATATAAATATGTACAACCTCACCCCCACACACACACATATATATATACAATATATATATATATATATATATATATATATATATATATATATATATATATATATATATATATATATATATAACGACCTCGTAAACGATTTCAATGGCTTAAAAATATTATTACAATGATCCATCCAAGCATAATTCACAATGAAAAACCAAGACAGGGAATAATAAAATAATGTTAAAAAAATACACATTGTTGGTGACTACTCCCTTATTTAAATATATATATATATATATATATATATATATATATATATATATATAAATATATATATAGTCATACTCCTTCAACCGTTGCGCTATTTAATCAGTGAATTAACAATATTTTGACATTTTCCAAATAACTAACTCAATCTGATTACACAAAGATCATCGCTTAATACGCTAATGGTAATTTGTATGTAACGTCCCTATATGCACCCCCCCTAAGATGGGACACATTGTAGTCATCCACATGCAGTATTGTTTCGCTGTTTCACACCTCATTACTGAAGCTGGGCAAGTAAATAACTAACGCCAGGATTGAAACACGGCCGACCAAACAACAGTCCGAACTTCTAACCGTTCCGCTATTTGGCTGCTGCTACGGTATTTTATTATATTTGAAATCATTAACTGATACTAATTAAGCGAAAGTAAAATTAACATCACGTAGTCAATCTCTATAAGTTAACTTTTTATCTCTATTAGCATAAACTGTCAAATGTTGATTCAAATATACTCTTACATTTTTTTATTGTATTAAAGCATTTATAGAACAAGTGAATATATTTTCAAATAATCTAATAAAGGTACATGAATCCATACATAACAAAAGCAACTGTGTAAATACGTTGTAAACTATCTAATCATTTTTTAACTCGATACAAGAATAGTTAAGGGGAATATTCCTATAATTAAATAACGATGATAAACAATACGGCAAGATTATAGAAAATTAACATGTAAATAAATTTAATATTTAAGTTAGGATAGCGCATATTAATATATGTGTATTTATGAGTGAAAATATTATGTGCTAGTGGACTAGCTAAGCACATTTGAGACAACCGAAGCAGCAAAACTGAAGCTGGCCTGTAAGACACTATAAGCACAAATGAATGCAATTTGGGTATATTTTATTGGTTTGAAAAAAAAGTATCTTTTTTCAGTGGTCATAAAATGTAAACCATAGAATAGCATAATACTCTTCAAGAAACCTTCAAGTTTCCATATAATTTAGTCCCATAGAAAAAAAAAATAATAAAACCCGCCTTTTTTTAACTATTTCAAAATTTGCAAATCTCACAAAATATTGTTCAGAATTTTACAACTAAAATCTCATCAGAAAAGATACTGATTTGCATTCTATAACGACATGTGTGATATTTTCCCTTAAAGTCGACCATTAAGGGGTCAAGCATAATTCAGTGTCAGTTTCGCACTTTCAAAATCCATAAAATGTTTCAATATTGATATCTTTTCCGAGTTTTGCATAGAAATTACAAAATATCTGATATTTTGACACACTCAATGATCTTGCTAAAAGGAAGATAAAAAACCACGTTGCTATGGTTACACGTGATCTAAAAGACCAGCAAGCGAGACCTTATTAAAAATATTTCTCATAACTTTTATTTATCCTCTTTGGTTTCCATACATAAAGAAAATTGCACAGTGTATGAGGAATATTTTATAATAAATATGTTCATAATTGTACACTATTTCCAAAAAAGAGGGGGATATAAGGGAAATATGTAGTCCCTAGTTTTCTCTTGCTGTTATTGCAAACCATTTTGAAACCATAGCAGTAAGTTTTAATATCTGTTTAATCAAAACCAACGGTTTGGGGGGTAATATATATATACATATATATATATATATATATATATATATATATATATATATATATATATATATATATATAATATGGCCCATATATTACTAATAAAAATAACATTGGCATTATCATAAAGGAAAAAGTCTTGGCAGAATAAATTGCAGACAGCCTGCCATAACTAAATCGGTTCCTAATTGCAATTGCAGGTGTGTAGTTGGGAATTTTGTGGAACTTCTAGAAGTATATATATATATATATATATATATATATATATATATATATATATATATATATATATATATATATATATATATATACTAGCATGGGTGCCGGCGTTGCCCGGGTGTCTGTAGTTGTATACTGAGCATAAATAACAAAAAAAAACAACTAAAAAAAACGGTCAATTTTTCCTCATTTGACCCCTATTACGACACCTTAACATTTTTTTCTTTTGGGCTTAAATCATGTTATTAAGTTAGAGCTATGTCCAAGAAACCTATATCCTAAATTACAATATTTTAGACCGAAAATTGTCGGAGAAGTTTAGTAGAGTTGAACTTTTACCCCTGAATCGCTAAATTTCTGGAGTTATGTCGTAGAAAAATGTACACAGACACACAGACACACAGATACACAGACACGTTCACTTATATATATATATATATATATATATATATATGCATGTGGACCTGATCTAATTCCGACTGTGCTATTAACAAAATGCTATGCTGAGGTTGGTCCTGTTCTTTCTAAACACTTTAACAAATGCCTTAAGGAATCTTGCTTTGCTCGCTCCTGGAGAAATGCTTCTGTTACCAGTTCACAAAACATCTGGCGAAAGAACTGACCCAGTAAATTATCCCCCAATTAACCTTCTCTTTCATTTCGCAAAAATATTTCAGTCCTAAATTAATCACGCTCTAGTGCACCACCTTACTATTGCTAAACCTTTGTCAGACCACCAATACCTATTTAGGTAACCCCGTTCTACTGCAGATATTCTAACTGTTTATACCAAGCACTGTATAAGGCAGGAGAGAGAGGGATGCAGCCCTTTATATATCTCAGGCTTTTTACAGGGTAGGCACGATAGTCTTCTGATGAAATTAAAATTCTATTGGTATTATTGAAGGAATGTTTAGCATAATTATATCCTTCGTAATGAGAGAAGATCCCAGGTTGTCCTCGATGGGCGTACGTCCACAAAATTTAATATAAATGCGGGTGTGCCTCAGGGATCGATTCCTGGACCTTTGCTATTTCTGATATTCATAAATTGCTTACCTGATAAAATTTTCTCTGAAATGGGCATATGTGCTGACAACACCAGGCTCTATAGCAGGCATGTAGGGGAAAACTAATGCGCAAATATCTAAGGTAATGGCCGAAATCTGAGGGGAAGACCTTCAATCTGTAATGGAATGTGATCAAAAATGGATGGTAACGTAAAACGCTGCCAAGATAAAGCTCGTTTCCTTTAATAATTACATGAAACCTTACCAACCATCAATACCTATGGCTTGAGATACTTTACTTGACAGAACTTCGTTCAAGCTCCCTGTCTTAATGTTCATAAATACATTAGTTGGAATAGATACATCGAGATTATTGCTACGGCTCCTGCAAAGAAGGTGGCCTCTCTCTAACATGCTAGAGAGTTATTTACGCTTGAAAGAATCCTGTATCTCTTCAAAGTCACCATTCGCCCATATATGGAGTACTGTTGTCACATTTGAGTTGGCTCATCTGTTATTAGGCTCTCGCTCCTGGACAGGGTCCAATAGAGAGTAATCAACCTAATAGGCCCCGAACTGTCATCTAAACTTCAGTCCATGTCCCACCGACGAAATATTGCATCCTTCTGCCTGTTTTACAACTATTTTAATGGTGGATCCTCTGACGGACTACAATCCCTTGTACCCCCTCGACGAAAATAGCCCCATCAAACCGACAAGCAGCAAAGTACCACCTCTACACAAGCGTTTTACTTTAATAGCTTATTTGAATAACATGTGGTAAGAGGACACTATCTTTGAAAATATAGGTCTTTTTCGAATGATGTTCTCATGGATTTTAGGTAAAATACAGAGACGTCACGATTAGAGAACGTAAATCTGATGATTTTTGAAATAGTAGGAAAAACATCCCCATTTTCTTACCTACTTAACCCGTCGGTGTTGGGTACTTGGTCTCAATAAATATTGTGGAATAGTGTACATCTACCATCCCTATCTAGAACAATTTAGGCGGTCTTCTATAAAGGACATAATTTTATTTACTTAATCTCGGTGGACAAGTATAACGACCTCGGGCTTTTGTAATTTTTTTTTGATTACTAAGGATTTATTATGGCCATGAAGGTGCTTTGAGTGTAAAAAAGTATCCACTGCACCATTTCGATTAACGAAACACAGCGGGGGTGCCAGCATATACATTTTACAGTCGTAAATAATGAAAGTTTAGCCAACTGGACCAAAAAATGTGAATTCGGAATATACCTCTTCCCTTTTCAGAAATGTGGGGGAAAGCAGAAATATAAAACACAGAAAAATATATTGAGGTCAAGTTTAGACAATTCCGCTGTGGAGATATTAAGGACGTTTTGAAAAACACAATGATTCGTCGAGCAACCATATTAAAAAATATCAAGTGTTGCAAAGTGTTGCAAATTATTTTCATTTTTTAATGTTAACGTTCATGAATTCATGCAACATAATTTTTTAACCTAATTTTGTACGAAACAAATCATTTAGTAGTTCATTATATCTTTACTACGTCGTGCTATACCATAAAGTTATCTTGGACTACTTGGACATAAATATAGTTCCAATTGTTTGTCCAGAATGTAATTTAACTTTTATTTATTTGAACAAAATTAGAAAGGGACAGGAGTTATGGCACAAACATTAAAACGTCATATTTGCCAGTGATATTTAGATTTTACTTATATTGTTATTGCTGAATCTTATATATTGATTACTTGTGTAGAGAACCTCGACTTTAATTATTCAAATCTTTTTTGGAGGGCATAGGCTTAAATAGTAGCCAATTAAAGCCAACTTTATTTAGCATATTTAAGTTAAAATAAAACATGAAAATACTAGCTATCTAATTTTGAACCTTGTTCAACAGAATCAAATTGAGGTGTATATATTATTGTTCAAGTATTATATGAAAATAAAAATATGATGGATTACAAAAATTTAAGGGAATCAAGGGAAAATCATACAGACTCACATTATGTCATAAAACATTTTGTTATTGCTTGCAAGAAGAAGGTCTAAAATACTTAATGTCAAGTATTTCCACATTTTTCAAGTGAAGAAGAGAATATGACTCGCGGTTGATGGATAACAAGTCGACACTAAACTTAAAGTCACAAAAACAGTTTTACAAAAGATCCCCACGGACAGCTGAATATAAAATTCAAGTATAAGAATAGAAGCCAGATAATTTATTTTATATTATGTTTAAGTTGACGTTTTAGTTCAGTGTTTCTCCACGTCAATACGTTCACTCAATAATAGCAGTATATATTATGCATATAACATTATTTACGTGTTCCCATTAACGGGTTCCCGTTGTGTTAGGCTTGAAACCGACGGTACCAATCTTTTTCTGTACTTTTGTATGATTAATAAACAAACAAATAAATAAATGAATATATATATATATATATATATATATATATATATAACAACATTAATATTTTTATTGATCTATTTCGTTCTTGATGAGGCCCAGGTTAGACGTCGCATCCGAAATGTTACCTAGCTTCTTCTCTAATCTTCTGATGAGAAGCATTGGGCTGCGACAAACCTTGTTATAGAGTGCCACCTTTATCCCCCAAATAAATTTCTGAATACCTTTAATAAATAAATCAACCATTATATATTTACCAACATAGCCTATTTCAAAGACAACTGGTGCAGACTAGCATCTAGTAATTAAAAATTAGATATAAATTACACTAAAATAAATTATATATATAAATATATATATATATATAAATCACCTATTAGTATTATTTCTTAATAGAATAATGAAAAGAATTCTTTTGCAATAAACAATAATTTATATTGAGTTTATTTTTAAAATAGTTTTGTTAATGCAATAAGCAAATGTGTTTTTTTCTTGAATGAAGTTTTCTTTTGAATAAATAGTGTATACCGTAAACATACTGGAATGTAAATGCGTAAGTGTCCGATTTCAGTATGAACATTAATTTGTTACACATTGTATCTTTTATACATACTAATCAAATTCTGAACAAAAACGAAATGGCGGGAATACGACTTTATCATAAGTAAATCAGAGAAAATGAGTGAAAATCCTTTCATGGAAACCCACGGTAGGAAAAAGTGAATGTTGAGAATGCATGTGAAAGTAAAGAATAATTAGAGGTTTCATCTACCCAAGAATAACTCGTAGCAGATCAAGATATATGAACCATAGAAAGCATAATTTAACCTCGATATTTTAGCATGGTGTTATATATTGTTTTTTTTTATATATTAGGACACACCATGTTTTGGAAATTTTCGGCTATCATTGTCTTGTTTATATATTATTAACACCTTGTTTTTTATACATTATAAAGCACATCAGTTTGGAACGTTTCGGCTATCATACAATATAATAATGTTGAACTTTTAAACAGTGTTATAGTAAGCGCATTATAGTTGATTCTTCTGTAGTTTCTCAACGTTTTATTGATATCGAGTAATATACATATACGTGAAAATTGTGTATGGTGCGTTTTTATGCTGATGTGCATGGTTTTGAAATTAGTAGATGGAAAGGATACGAATGAAAACAGCGAAGTGTTAAGTCGAAGCCCTGTAGCAAGATTGGCCGACACAAGATTGAACAGATCAAATATTAAAATAAGCAATATATTTATGATATTAAAAAAAAAATGTACTTGTATTCGAAAAGAATATAATGGAAGACTTTTACTGGTTTCCCTCTCTCTATTCATTTCTTTTGTGGGGGATTAAAATCGAACTATTATTTTTCAAATTACTATCCGAAGATTATTTTAAAATGCATTGATATAAAATTGATCAGAGAACGTGGAGGTAAGTAGTTCTATTACTGAGAATAATAAACCTTAGATAAGTTTGGAGTTGATTTCATCGTAATTCATCACTGCTGTAATTTCATATATATATATATATATATATATATATATATATATATATATGTTACATGAAAAGGGCTGTCCCCTTTACATGTAAGTAAGAAAAAGAGAATTAGTTAAATGAAAATAATATCAGATAAAACGGGCATCGAACCCTGTAGATAAGTTTTAAAGAACAATAGGTTATAAATGGAATGTCCAGTAAATTGTTGATTCTGTTAAAATATTTAATAAATACAAATTTGGCTGGAAAGAATGCATAATAAAATATGGGTTACAGAATTAGATAAGTAGGTTAAATTCGTTTGTAAAACAAGGAAAATGGGAAATTTTCTGGTTATCAGAAATGATTTAAAAAACGTGCAAATCGCGCATGTTTATAAAACGTGAAGTATTGTCACGTTGACCAGACCTACATGTGATTTCTCAATATAGGAAAGAATTCGAAGTTAGTTAGGGAGAGTGAGACGAGAGTCAGCCAGGAGTAAGATCAGAGTCGGGGAGAAGAGAGAGAGAGACAGAGAGAGAGGCAGAGAGAGACAGAGAGAGAGATGACATGGGACCTTGGAAGCGAGGTTAGAAGAAATCTTTTAAGATTTGAATTCCTGGATGCAAAGCCATTGACCGGAATATGGAATAATAAAAAGAACATATTCATCTTTTGTATCTGCGTCTTCGTGTTGTTATTCAACAGAAAAGGTATTGTCCATTTATGTTATAAGAACTTTGTGAAAATCATCATCACCAAAACAAAGGTGAAGTGAAATTATATTAATATGAACTTTGTGTTTATAAAAATGTACAACTGTCTGTCTCTTTACATGTACCTGTTAATGTAACCAATATGCTATCTCCAACAGCACACAACATGAACAACAACAAATATATGAGTCATCTAAACCAGAACACTAAATAGGAACAACGAAACATATACGAATATTTAGTACCTTTCCTCTAATAATAACCCCATTACATAATAAATATATATATGTATAGCTACTTCATTTACTCATATATTTAATATACGAAATTATAGATTTATGCGTAAACTTTAAGTATTTACTTCAAAAGTGCTCAATACGTAGGTAGAGCTAGTTAGTAATTTATAAAATATATATGGCGATAAGGCTACACTAAATATTCTGCGTTTCATCCACTATAGGATTCGTCAGGCTTATATATATATATATATATACATATATATATATATATATATATATATATATATATATATATAATACACCCTTTTCGGAATTCAAACATGGTATATGCATTTGCTAAATTAAGGTGCACTGTATACTTTTTTGTTTGCAGGTATGTGTTGACGAGTACAAGCTACACATGAAAATGTATTAACTGTTATCTAGAGTTTGTTTAGCTCTGTTAACAGATTAGTCTATTTAAAAGTTCAAAAGTTTTTGTATATTAATACATTTCGTGACAATATATTTTAATGATTTGCAGATGATCTCCCCATTTAAATTTTTCTTCCCAGTTGTTCTTGATTTTGGAAAAAAATTTGTAAATAAATTAACGGATGTTAATTTTGTAAAAAGCGAACTACAATAATGCCTAGTTAGTTAGGCATTTAACTTTTCGTAGCTAATCTTTGATGGGGTATAGTTGACAACCAACAGGCCTACATGGAGACGTACACTATTATTATTATTATTATTATTATTATTATTATTATTATTATTATTATTATTAACTAGGAGTAGCCACACAGTCTCTCATCAAGAGTTTATCTTTGTTAACAACTTGGAAAATTCTCTAAAGTCTGATTGACAACATGCCTCCCCAGATTTCCCGTACTCTCCACCTTTTTAGATAACCGTTGTATATGAGTTGCGTTATCGTAATAGACGCTACCCATTGATTGCTCCTTGCCGGCGACCATTGGTCTTCATTCAAGTTTTGATGTTTAAAGGCCTCCTCAAAGTGCCAGTCGTCTTTGCAGTTATCTGGCTCGTGGTTTCTATCCTCTGTATTTCATCTTCCTTCACTCTTCTCGCTTATTTTGTGTGACGTCAGTTTTAAGTGACACACAGAAAAAATGGTGGGAGAGTGTAGGGGCGCAGCAATCAAGTTACAGTTATACAATTTCAGTTTTCATGAATCCATGTGATGTTACTTTTTCTTTTACACCTGTAACATTTCCTGTATGTCCAGTTTGTGCCTGTATCCCCTCTGTGTTAATCTCCGCATTCGAGGGGTTTTCATTATATTTCAGCCGTTTTCATTATTGTTATCGGTTGTATCTTCTCAGCCATCCCTTGGATTCCTATCTCCCCCATTCTCTTTTTAAAGTTTTTCGATATTTTTACCGCTCCGAATATTATTAGTGTTATATTTATTTAGTGTTATATATTTTTTTCGTTATCTGTATTCCTTTGACCTCTAGCGATTTCATTGTATTTGCTCCGCTTCTACGTCTCCTATAACTTCACTCTACTGGAACAGCAAAACCTAAAATCTAAGGTATTTTTGTTCTTGTTAACCAGGATCACATCTGTTAGTATATCCATTTCCCATTAGAATGCGTGAATTTTAGGCTTGTAGGCTTGACAGTTTGTGTTTGTACTATTTGTCCGGGTGTTCAAGATCCGGTTATTTTTATAATCACGATTGGACTGCCTCCCTTCTTGATCGTGTCTTTTCTTCCTCTTTTCCTACTACTATTCCTACCACTACTACTGCTACTACTACTACTACTACTACTACTACTAATAATAATAATAATAATAATAATAATAATAATATTCCTGTGTTCAATAAAATTCACGTAAAGAAAATAAAAAAAGCTAAATCGGTCAAAACTTTTTGAAAATAACACAAGTTCGATTAATTCAAATAACCGGACTCTTCCTATTAAACTACTTTATATTATCGTCTGGCTAAAAAAAAAATGTTTCTATTTACTTGCTCTAATTATTAGTTATTTTTACATCTAATTTCCTGGACTATTTTCTCCAATCTCAAACATTATTACGGGCACGCGATACGAGTTTTCTGGCGCAGCAAAATATGTATTTCATTTCTTGATCTGTGTATTCAGATTTTCCCGTTCATGCAATTGTTTATGCATTATGGATCATGGATACATTCTTGGTTTTCAATAACATTTTCATTTGATGTTTGTCAAACGTAACGGCTTACTTTTGTCATTTTTCCTTGTTTATCTCTTCAACTTTATAACCATTTAGGTCTTCAGAATAAGCCGCATTTCAAATACCCGCGTAAAAAGAACTCAATTACATTCTTCTTTGAATCAGAAATCTTTTGTGTATCAACAACGTCTCTTTTGCAGTTGTGTTTCTTTTTATTTAGTACAGAGGTGATCCAAGTCAATTCATCGGATCTTTCCTAATACAACCCTTGCTACCAACAAGCAAATGCATTTAAATTCGTGTTCTCTTACTCGTGACTAAGTTAATTATTATTGTCCTCAACGGGTATTTTGTCGGTGACGGATATTGCATTGCCTTTTGCCAATCTTATTGATTCAAAAGGTCATTTCTTTCACAATCCCAATTAAAAAGGAAATGAATTCAGTGACAACGCGATTCTTTTTAAATCACTGGAGCATTACACGGATCCGGGAACAAATCAGAATAACAAGGAAGGAAATCAAAAAGGGAAAAACCTGAACAGAGAGGTTGAATAAAAGACTCGTTAGTGTGCTCAGATAGAAATACAAATGGCGATTCCGAGGTAAAGGTGTTTTCCTTCGTAGAATGATTCAGAATTTTTCTAAAGACTGCACATGAATCGAAAAACATAATATGCTTAGTTTTATTTCGTGTATTTTAAACTGTAATTGAATGATGCAAACATCTGCTTGTCGAGTGCATGTATTTTATTGATGCCTGATTCGAAATTTACATACCAAACAAAATTCATAATTTATTATCACGGGAAAATTTACGATGATTTTCAATATATTCTGTTCTGTGTGCCACAAATAATATCAGAGAATATACACATATTTTATGATATATTATTGGGTTCTAAGTGAAAATACATATTTCCTTTTATATATTAGATTATATTTATAATTTTATAATGCGAAATCAAATCCGACCATAGTGCATTAGTAGTCAGCTACATACCCACCTAGGATTACCTTACCAGACATGCAAGCGATGCACACTTTTTCGTCAAAAACAATACATCTCAATCACTCATTCTTCCAAGAAACCGATATACGACGAGATGAAGAAAAATTCACTCATCTCTTTCTCGCGCTCGTCCTAGCCTTATCTCCCCTTAAAGTGTACGACAACACAAACGCTAATACACCTAGACAATTAATGCAGTGAAGATGAAAATGCCGGTTATTGAATGATTTAAAAAGAAAAAAGGAAAATAAACTTTTAGCGAAAAAACAAACAAAACGTGATTCCAAAACGTTTCTGAAAACAATTCTACGCTTGCCAAGTTAGTGGGGTAAACTATTATGTCAAATAATAGGAAATGATTATTTTAATGACAAGAAGAATTCAGGTCCGATAGTACTGGGTGATCATCTTTAAAATTAACCAGTTTGAATAACACAAAACATGGATATCTTCCAAAGATTTTTGCTCAGCATCGAGCAATAAGGATTGGCCTTTACGGGAACAAGTGGAAACTTGGGAAAATATGATCACTGAATCTCTATTTGATAGAGGACGATTGACTTGTTCACTTATTTCTGTAAGGCTTTTGAAGGATTGGCCATGGAGATGTTGAAAGCCAACATTTTGACGGTCCTGAGATTCGAAAGCTCAGCAGATATTTTGAGTTCAAAAGTAAAATTAGAAACGAGGAAGGCTCCGGTAGTAAAGGGAATTCTTGGTAACAAGAAAGCTCGATATGACAAAGAATGCGTAAACAACATGCTGGTTGTTTTCAGAAAGCTGAGCTGCAACATAGGCGTAAAGACGCACTAGTTATTTTCCTAGCTAGTTTCCTGAAAACCGCTTTTTTCTTTTTTTTTTACACAGGCATCACCACGTTATCACAACCAGCAGGCCACTCGAAGATAAGGGTTAAAGAGTGTACAGCAGGAATTGGACAATATAGTAATCATTAGTAATGGAAATTTGGTAAATTTGTTAACTTATATGGAACGGCTCATGAAGAACTTGTTTACGTTAGACTTGAAGACAACCATATTGTACTCAGCCGGAAAGCATAAAAACAGAAGACAATTCCACAGGCGTGTAGTTCTAAGAAAAAAGCTTTGTTCATGGAATCTACGTTTAGGTTTAGGCACAGATAAAGAGTGGGAGGAATTAATGATATTCTTTCAGCTAGACGAGTGTTTCTTGTGAAAGTTTGGCCAGAGGGGACAATAGACTGAAGCTCAGTCGAACACTTTCCACGATATATCAGAGACAAACTCGCAACATGTGAGATAAAGATTGCAGGGAAGAGAAAAGGGCATCTTCTTCGAGGCTATGAAATCTATTTTGAACTTTATCAAGGTAGGACAAGTCCTTTATAGCAGCTCCTACCCAGATGTGGCAACAGTATTCCATCCTTGGACATACATGGCTGTTGTATAGATAGAGAATTGTATCAGCAGTGAGATATCTACAGGATTGATAGAAAGATCCCACCATTTTTCCAGCAGTCTTGAAAACAGATTTGATGTACGTATTCCATTTAAGACCAGGAGTAACGGTAAAGCGAAGAAGTTTGTCAAAACATGAGACCTCCTGAAGACGATAGACATTCACTTCAATTAATGCCAGATGTGGACTAGAATGTTGATGATATAAGGATAAAAGCTTGGTTTTAGATGTATTAAAAGTAACCAGCCACTCCTTTCCCCATTGTACCACGTGCTCAAGATCAGAGGAGAGAGAATCGGAAAGAAGTGTGTCGTTTACTGTCTTAGATGTGCTACCATAAATGGTATTATCAGCATAAATGTCTACAAATGATGTAAGGATGTGATTTGGAAGATCATTAATGAAAATCAGGAAAAGAGTTGGGCCCAGGATAGACCCCTAAGGGACTCTAGCATTAATACTGTGAGCTTCTGATTTTTTGCCCTCTCAACTACTACTCTTATGAACATATAAGAAAGAAATGATTTAATAATTGAGAAGACATTTCCAGCTATACCATAGCTAGAGTTCTTGTGAAGTAAACCTTTATGCCATACCCTATCAAAGTCCTTAGATATGTCAAGAGCAATTGCCCTAGAAAGGAAGCCTCCGTCGAGAGATTTGCTAATCCTATGAAATATAACTGTAAGCACATCTTCTGTACATCTAGCAGAACGGAAACCATATTGAGTGTCACTAAGAAGGTTATTTTGTTGAGATGGTTGATTACTTCTGTATTTAACGCAGATTCTAGCAACTTACTAATGACGCACAGGAGATTTATTGGCACGTACTGAGAGGGGGATGAGCGATCACCTGGATTCAATTAGTGACGAGCTGGCGTAGAGATTCCATCAGGATCTGAAACGATGGAGGCCAGGTATCACGTATATAATCATAATGGTTTACTACTACTGTAATCTAAAGAGAGACGTTATTGACACTGAAAATTCCCGAAGTTCGAAGTTGAAGCTTGAAAAATGTGTAGGCAACGTGCAATTTAATGTATCTAAATATACCCATGTCTACCATTATGTTTACTGTAATCCATTATAAGTAATCCATATACGTTGTTGGCAAAGAAAATCTCTTAAAATCATATTTAGATTAATATTCGTTGAAAAAATCAGCCGATAACGCTGAAAAAATGTAATCGATTTTGTAAATATCAGATTTTTTTCCCGACAAAAAAGTGACCGTTAATACGAAAGATTTTTTAATTGCTACTGTAATTTTAAATGAACAAGGATGACTTTTAATATCTATGGAAGTGTGACTACAAACTATTTCTATATATACCGAGATATCTATATTCCTAATTATTCGTTTTCCTTTTGTGTGTATTGATATTCATATTAAACCCCTATTTTCTATTAGTATCTATTTGCTTTACCATAAAAGACAAATGTGACACAAGGTCGTTTTTAAAGTGGGGTTACACAAGGTCCCCGAAAAAAAGGGAAAAAAGAGGTACTCTGGTTGGCTCCAAAAATAGTAATTGCCCTAGTATAGAGGGTGTCCCCTCCATTGACTGGGACAAATTACCTTAGGTGCAGCCTCTGCAGAACAGATGCTACACTTTGACCACGGTCTGAAGGCCAAGAACAACAGGGTATTTAGTTGCTCCCCCACCGAGCAAATTAGGCACAAGGCCGATTTTTAATGTGAGGAGTGAAGGGGAAATGGGAGTAGGGGAGCTTGATGGTGACAAATGGTATGAAGGGTTGATCCCGATCCAAAGGCCAAGAATAACAGAAAAAATTATTTAAAAAGAAAATACGCTTTTCTTCTATATGGGTTGTGGAATTACATTCACTATAAAAAGATCTAGCTAATTTGCATATGCCTTTAAACATTCATTCGAATTAATTCTCTATTAGTTCTTCGGTTTTCTAATGAAAGAATCATCGTTAGTTAAATATTACATTTAATTATATTCATGCAGACTTTCTACGTGATGTATACCTGCATAATATTTGCGTAAAAAGTTTATAGTAAACACAAATTGTTTCCATATATAGTTATGCATCTATCTGTGTGTATATCCGTCTATCTGTGTACATTTCTCTACGCAATAACTCTGTCGATTTTAAGTCTACAGACTCGAAATTTGATATACAGTGTACTGAGATTTGAGAAAAGCTTTGTAATCCGTGTTCGACAAAAATGTTCGCTGTTAATAGGAAAAAGTTCAAAGATTTAACCTTTGAGAACTCTACCAAACTCCACACCCACTTCTTGCTCTAAACACTTGGAATTTTAGATGTATGTTACTTGGACATGGATCTAACTTTCTGACTTGATTTGAGCCCCGAACAATAAAGGTTAAATGGTCATAATAGGAGTCAAATTTTAAAAGAAAATCGGCCGTTTTTTTTTGCTCAACATACATCTCAAAACACCCGGGCAACGCCGAGCTGAAATGCTAGTATCTATATATCTATAAAAGTGAACGTGTATGTGTGTGTCTGTGTGTGTACATTTCCCTACGCAATAACTCTGTCAATTTAAAGTCTACAGACTTGAAATTTGATATACAGAGTACTGAGATTTGGGAAAATCTTTGTGATCGGTTGTCGACCAGGAATTTGGCTGTTAAGGGATCTAAGTTCAACGATTTGACCTTTGAGTATTCTGCCAAACTCCTCCGACAAGTTTGGGTCTAAGCACCTTCTAAGCAAGTTTCAGATATAGGTTCTTTTGACATAGATCCAACTTGATTTGAGCTAAAAACAATAAATGTTAAGGGGTCAAAATAGGAGTCAAAGTTAAAAAAAGTTGACCACTTTTTTTTTGTTTTGTTTTTTTTGCTCAAAATACGCTTCCAACCAACCAGGTCACGCCGGGATGAAATACCAGTATACATAGAAAGATGGATACATTTATAAAAAGGTATATATATATATATATATATATATATATATATATATATAGAGAGAGAGAGAGAGAGGGAGAGAGAGAGAGAGAAAGTGAGAGAGAGATGGAGAAAGTGAGGAAGCATAGCTGTGCAAATTTTTTACCCGAATACGATGTCCCGCATGTTAATAATATACAATTTCTTATAAAACTCAAATGGATAAACATCTGAAGAAGTTGGTGGGGACAGGATATTTTTACGGAAACATAAATCGTAAAATTGCCACTCATTAATGAAACAGCTGTAATGGAAAAATCCAGGAAATAAACGAAAGTTATAAAACAGAAAACGGGAGTCTTTGAATTTTCAACAAAACTTTGCACTATATATATATATATATATATATATATATATATATATATATATATATATATATATGTGTATATATATATATATATATATATATATATAACAGGTAATTCTGCTACAACATTTTCATTCTAAATTCTACTCAGTTATCCAAAATGTAGAAACAATGTATAAAACAGATACCATTGGTAAAGGAAACCAATCACTTAATAAGATAAATAAAACACATAATTAATTTACTAATGCTCACATTTCATAGATATATGCAGATTAGTAGACGGTTATAAAGACGCTTGAATGTCTATGACTGAGATTACGAATAAGTTGGTTTAATTACCTTTAAGTAGTTGGATTTTAACATCAGTATCAGGGTGAGATAAAACTCTATTTAAAATTGAAAAAAAGATATTTGTGAGAGATTGTATTTATAAAAATTCGATAATTATATCTGAAAAAATAAAGGGTTTTAATGGGTAGGAATATATATTTATTTATCTATCTATCTATATATATATATATATATATGTATATACATATATATACGTGTGTGTGTGTATCGATGTGTGTGTGCGTGTGTGCATATTGCCGTGTAATTCATTAATACATTTATAAAATATTAGACATTCTATTATTGTGTTGATTAAATTTATTATTAGTTGGGATATCTTTGTGTAAATTAAGAACTAGTTGCAAGGTCTTCGAGACATAAAATTAATCTATGCAGTATAACAATGAATGTGTGCATTACTATATTACTGATACGTCATAAAGAAACATATATATATATTTTCTAAAATATATTAATTATTATTAAGATTGACTTCCATCAAAATACAATTACATTTAAACGGGCCGAAAAATACCTGGATGCATACCATATACATAATAGAGAATTACGATTCTTAAATAAAGAAATACATTTGTTGTGATAATTTGTGAAATTTCTCCATATCAAAATATACCTTATCATATCTAACCATTTACATAGTCTCAAATGTGTTTGCTTCAAGTAGAGGGTAGAGATAAATAAGATTGAATCTTTCAGAAATAGGGGTTTCAACAAGTCTTTGCTTTATTTACATTTGCAATCAAGGAGTGTCTCTATAAGCGATTGGATAGAGATAATAAAATGGTTTTAGATTTACATCTGAAGTTACTCGAACGAATTCTTATAAAGTTCATATGGTACCTTTTTCTAAAGAGATGTACAGAAATGTAGTTAAACATCATTTCGGAATTTAAGAGGATATTTTATGCATATATCTGATCAATAATATACATCAGTTTGTAACTTGTCACAGTAACTATAAAAAATGGTCCTATGTCTGCCGAATCATTTGCTAGTAGCAACCATATAGATTTTAAGAAAACAATACACGCATTGCGTAAGAGATGCATGGATTATCCTTACTTATCTCCACTTGTACATCTATCAGTAGTCTCTTATATGTAGATATGGTATAAAAAGTGGCTTCATACAATGAACCTTAATCCACTGTCTCATAGATCTGCATGTTTTAAAATGTTCTCTGCTTCAGTCGTTGCACATGCACTCCCGAAGAGAATTCCTTCTACTATCCAACGGAACAAAATCCTCTAATATATCCTTATTTAGTTGCTTTCTCTTTGACAATCTTTCTTTGTTTTCTGCTTACCTTACTTTACTAACTCACAGAAAGTTAGATGCAACAATACGGATATCTAGCGTCTTATCCGTGCATTGAACTCCTACAGAAATAGTTACTAATAGAGCACATTCACGCCTAATTTGTAATATGACTCGAGTAGGTAAACCGTCACTTCTCATTAATGTTTAATTTTAAATATGTTAACAAAGAAATGGTTTGCTGTGATTTTAAATAGTATCTCTTCTTTTATTGTAGATAGATCTCATTAGTTAGAAGAAAATTAAAAAAGCTTGAGCACGAGATCATTCGATCTGTAGTCGGACTCTCAGCAACTGAGCTATATCTCCAAATGAGGATAAATCTGATTATTCTTAAGAAGAAATTATTTACTCTGATTTTATTATTTGACTTGGCCGGTGTAATGTAAAATATTACCCTGTTAAAATCATTCTTTTTTATTCATAAAAAAAGAAATTTATAAAATCGGATGTTTTCGGTTTCCGATTACTATTTGCTGAGATTTTATTACTTCCCTTAACCGGTGTAATGTAAACTATTCTCCTGTCAAAAAATCTTTTTATTTATGTAATTCAATAACTTGAGTGTTATTTCGTCCGCCTGTCACACCAATAATTTCCTGGGTAAGGTTGACACTGTTGTCCAAACTTCCAACTTCCAAACTTCTCTATACGTAACGCACCTTCTCTCAACTCCAAACGAACTTCTGCTAATTCAACTTATTTCTTCGAAATCCAACTTCAAAATGAAAGCCCCTCTAAAAAATCAATCCCCTTTTGTCTCCAACCAGGAGCATCTCATTTGCATATCGGGTGGTCACATTGAAGGCATATAAAGAGATAAGGCAGCCATTTTTGTTTCTTTCTTCTTCATTCATTACATTCCACGGCCGACCCGTTGAACTATGCAAACGTGCTACTTAGGTAGGTGGCACGTTTCCCTACACTACCCCCTGATCTGATGTTCACACACAGGGCATGGGTGCAGTCGTCTTTGTTGAGTACTTCTTCGGAGAATCGGGGGAAGCACTTCCTCATTGCCATCTTCCTCATTATCACCGTTATTGCGAGCAGTCTGTTCCATTATCCCCTCGTGTGGTTCCCTATGCGGTGTTTCACAATAAGGGCAAGGGGGCAGTAACCGTTTTTGTCGGGTACTCCTTCTAAGAATCGGAGGCATCACTTCCTCGATTCCATCTTCCTCAGTATGTTTCATCATCTCTTCTCGTGGTGCTATAGGCGGTGTTTCACAATCACGGCGGGGGGCAGTATTCGTCTTTCTCGGGTACTTCGATGAGGAACTGGTGGTGTCATTTCCTCATGTCCATCCTTCTCATCACTATTGCCACTAGTATGTTCCATCATGTCCTCATCTGGTTCTGTAGGTAGTGTTTCTATGCTCACCTGTAGGGGCAGTAAGCGATCAGGATCATCCCTTAACTGTATGTGATCCTCCTCATTATCCTCAGAATCAGAAGAGGTATAACAGGGGTGGATATAGTTTACATAACGTGGTGCATCATTAATCAACATGGTCTGAGAACATGATTTTGTCTATTTTTCCTTTGCCAAATTTTACAGTGCACCGAGCATTTGGGGGTTTTACCCAAACACGGTCTCCCACTTGATATGGTGTATTCACAACACTAACAACTGATGGTGTGACATCAATACCTCTTATACGCTGTTCATAGCGGTAAATCCCATTCGCTGGTGCAGTTTCTGGTTTTGCATCGTCCTTTGGTGTCACATTATACCAGTACACAGCTTATGAAATAGAACACTGTGTCCTGGCCGCAATTCTTTTAATGGTACGGTGACACCGTTCCGCTATACCGTTACCTTCTGGAAAATATGCACATCGGTAACGCATTCTAATCCCCCATTCCTGCGTACATTTCTGAAATTCTTGACATCGAAGCGTAGTGGCGTTATCAGTCAAAATTTCCAGCGGGGCACCAGGTTAAAAAAAAGATATCTTTCAACTGTCGTATAATGCTATCAGACGCCATATCGTGAAACGTGTCGGACTACAATCTGTAAAGGTAAAACAATGCTTGCCCTCATAATGCGTTACATTCATTCTTACTCGATAGCAGTTGTTCTCCACCTCAAGCTTCCCTTTTTGCCATTGGGATGGTGCCGGATCAATTCGCTGGCACTTTTCACACGAGCCTATAGCTGCCTTGATTGATGCTCTTGTAGTTGAAGGAGACACTCTTCGGGCAAAATATGTTTTCCTCCGAATTCCGGGATGTCCACTCTGCTGATGTATTGTACGGATCTGGTCAGGTTTTAATTTATCTGTTACGGCCGCGCATGTCTGTTGTAGAGGATCAGATCCCTCCCTCATTACATCAATCCACCTTTTTGGTACTCTAGTCAAGCTATCAGCTAAATTTTGCATCGACGAAACTAAGGTAATGTCCACCTGCAAGCTGTATTCGTCAACTATACGCTTTATTATTGTCAGTCTCCTTCGTACTAACATCTCACTTGCAGCTCTAGTCTTAACGAGCTTTTCCAGTCAAGGTGTCGGTCAACCAGTGGTAAACACACAACGAGTCTGCTATTGCCAATGCAAGATTAAGCACTTTTAACGTGCCATCAAGTTCTGCCAAATTTATATGCTGGGCATCATTTTTCGGACGAAGCCAGCACGAATATTTCACAATAGCACCCAACTGTTCCAACACGACACCTGTAGCCAGTGAAATTGCGTCAACCCATTCATTCAGTTCGTTTCCAGATACTTGCCACTCACCCTGGGCAGGGTCGTTTCTATGTACTCTGGACAACATTTCAGCCATCATTTGCTGGAGAGAATCATCATCCACCATATCGTACCATCCTTTGGTTACTGCAGTTACTCGTCTTTTTTACACTCCTGTTGCCGATCGGAGCCATCCACAGACAGGTAGATGCCCTACTAATTTAACAATAACAGAAAACACAATGCGTCTTGTCAATACACTGGATAACTCTGGAATCGCGCCCCCTCGCTTCCATCGCAAAATGTTGCCCTTCTCATATACCTCTAGGCCTAACATAGGAACCCCGTCCTTTAGGCACTTAGAGTCTTTGCGTATTAACCCACAATATTCCAGGTTTGCTCGAACCACATCTGCAGACATTATACCGTCATTACCGTAGATGTCGTCAATGTAAGCTGAAGCAGCTTTTGCTGTAGTCTCATCCTGCATCAAACCAGTTTTAATAATAGTTGTCATTATTAAGGGGGCTACGTTTAGGCCAACACCTAAACATGTCAAACAATATCGTTCCCCTTGATTACCATTGTCTGAAATGGCCATAATGACACATGGACACGTATCTGCATGTAGGCTCTCTTCAAATCCAGCAGTGCTACATTACCCCCTTTCTGACGCCACTCGCTTAGTTTAGCAGCGCACACATCTGCGTTTCCAGTGGCAGCATCAACATGTTGATTCAATTCTCGGTAATCCATTACGGGCCGAATTTTGCGTTTAGTAGGTTGTTCAACAGCCATGAGCGGAATAAATCCTTTGTGTGGTCCCAGACGTTCCTGTGGGTACGGTATTAACCATCCGTTATCAATACACATCTGATGCTATTCATATGCGCCCCTATTCTTTGTGGAAACTGTATCATCTGGAATGGTGTTGCACAGCTGATCTGGTGCATGGCTCATAGTCCATTCCCACCTTGCAGTCCACGCCTTTTCGTTGTCGTCAAACGTAGCACAGAAGTCCTTTTCTTCAATAGACATGGCTGCACAGACTTCTTTTCTTTCTCCAATCATTACACCTCCTGTCGCTGTGATTAGGACGCCTCCTAGTGCTTGTATTTCATCAATTCTAATCAACATGTCATAGTTAAGAGGTTTTTATTGCATCACCGGGACATCAACTTTGGCTGTGACACCCTTCTCAGTACAGATCGTGACTGTCCCTTCACCACAACATGCTCGGGATAAACCATTGATCGTAATAATACCGACGGGTTGCTCCCGCCACATCTGACAGTAATGTGTACTAACTATAGACCGGGAACACCCCGTGTCTATGAGTGCTGAACACTGCGCATAGTCAATTTTAATGCTAATGACCGGTAATCCTGTGTTTATTGGTTAACAAAGGGCAAGGGTGGCGATAGTACCTTGCCCCAAATGTCGTTTCCCGAACAGTTGCGAGATGTGTGCCCATACTTATTGTAGCGATAGCATTGTACTGTTCTTTGTTCTCGTGGATATACACACCTCCTATCACTCCGGCAATCCTTAGCCAAATGATTGGCCTCCCCACATTTATAGCACACTGGGCCTACACGCTTATTACTATCTGGATGAGAATCTACATTGCTTCTATACGGTTCGACTGTTGCATGTTGAATACTAGTTGCTGCTGCAATTGGCTCCTATTCCTTACAGATGTTTCGAGCTCGGGTTTATAACTCGTCTGTTGTCAATGCATCAATTCGTGACGATGCCCGTAACAGTTTGCTGACCTCCTCAGGTAAGCCTACTTAAAAGGCACATCTTAATATCTTATCGTTAACCCCACCAAATTGTACCGACAGCTTTCGTTGGTCGGCTAGGTACACATCAACAGTTTCCTTGGGGTGACGTCGCCAGCTCGTGAACTGTTGCCATGCAACAAACGGATCTGTACCAAACGCTGTATACGCTGGTTCTTTAATTCTGCACAGTGTACATATCTTCTCAGCCTTTTCCACCCATTCGACGACAGACGGTCCAGTGGTAGATCCATCAAAGTCAGGTATAAAGTGAAAGTCGAATCTGCCCATTTTCTGCCTTTCGAGTCACCGCGCACCGTGAGCCGAAATAGCTTATAATTCAATAACTTGAGTGTTATTTCTTCCGCCCGTCACGCCAATAATTTCCTGGATAAGGTTGGCACTGTTGTCCAAACTTCCAACTTCCAAACTTCTCTATACGTAACGCACCTCTCTCAACTCCAAACGAACATCTGCTAATTCAACATATTTCTTCGAAATCCAACTGCAAAATGAACGTCCCTCTAAAAAAACAACCCCCTTTTGTCTCCAACCAGGAGCATCTCATTTGCATATCGGGTGCTCACATTGCAGGCATATAAAGAGATAAGGCAGCCATTTTTGTTTCTTTCTTCTTCATTCATTTCATTCCACGACCGACCCGTTGAATTATGCATACGTGCTAGTAAGGTATGTTGCGCGTTTCCCTACAATTTATAAGAGAGAAAACTATTTATACGATCTGATTTATCTTATTTTTTATATTTATCGATGACATTCTGGTCAGACTAAAATTACTTTTGTGTGAACTTTCCAAAAGATAAGATCACTCGTTTCGGAACTTATGGGAATGGAACTCACACACAGAGAATATTATTTTTACATGATAGTTTATAGATAGACGATTATATATCGATTTTTTTATTTATTCTTACACAAGCCAGGGTGTCCGGCGTTGCTCGGGTTGTTGGAGTTATGTTTTGAGCAAAGAAAATGTGTTAGTAGACAGGAATACTCGAACCCATGACGTGAATGCGGAAAATAAAGCGAAAGAAATTTTAACGTCTAACCGCTACTTTTAACGCGACCTGAAGTCTGCAACGTATAAATCAGGAAAACTCAATTAAACTGATATATGACTCACACAATGGCTCACAAAAAATCGACGCAGAAACGTGCTCAGTTTAGGGTGAAGAAATCAATGTTTATGCCCAATTTTTCGATATTTGTCCTCGTAGCGGTTGAATTCAAAACGATGCCGATCTTGTAGAAAATCCGTCGCCTCTGTCGCAAGTTTAGGCAGAAATGCATACACACATAAATACATCTCAATAAATAGGTGAAATTGATATTATAGATTAGCCTTGGTTCCCGGCGTTTCCCGCGTGTTTTTAGGTGTGTGTTGAGCTGGATAAAAGTATCCGAAGACAGGCCGTCTCGAACATATGCCGCGTTGCCTGGATGTGTGTTGAGCAAGAAAAAAAGTGGTAATAGGCAGGCAGGCAGGCAGGCTCGAACCCCCGATTCGAAAGATCAAAAAATGTGAAAGAAAACCTTACATCTTACCGCTACGCCATGCCGTGTCCAGAACTGTAAAGCGTTTAAATTTAACGTAGTCAATCAACAGATGACTTGGAAAAATTGGCGTTGTTTTAAAACTTCCCGCGTAGGTCGTTTTTAATTTAGGGAAATAGCAGCTCTCCCATAAAGGGTGCACTCTGACAGTAGCAAAATAAATATTAATTATCTCAGTATGGAAGGTTTCACCTTACATTGTAAAATTACAGAATAAAGATACAACCCGGGCTATGGCTGGGAGTTTACGAGGTATTTATTTGCTTTCCCACTATAGCAAATTAGACGCATATGACAATAGAATATATACGCTTAAAGACTTTTCGTTGATTGAATATTCGAAGATAGCGCAATAAAGATAAAATTGTCGCCGTTAAGAAAAGAAAACTACCGCTTTATTTTATGTAGTGGAGCTTAAATCTATGCAATGTAGTAGCCTTTATCCTCAATCAGTGCCTCGATACGAGTCTGGAACTGAGTGCATGACATTTCCACAACTGCCAGAGTGTACTCGCAAATACTCGGAGCATAGCAGCGATCAGCTTGCCTTTGTGTTGTGGGATGTCATGTTTGTAATGTTTTCAATATATGACAAAACAAAATAACCCAACGATTTCAAGTGAAGGAAGAAAGGGCTGGCATTGAAAGAAAGATTAAAAGTTATAGCACGAATTCTGAAGCAAAGCTTGAGTCTCTTTGGACTTGTGGTCCCGCTGCTGCCACACGCAGGGTTTGTAATCGGCCGCCTGATTTCCCCAGGGGATCAGCTCTCTTTTCAGCACACACATGGCCATGCCGACTTCGAATATGTAAGGTTGCATGATGTGGCCCTCACTTGAAACCGCACCAACGACCATAACCGTCGTCGAAAATTTCGTTGTCGTATGCCTTCAAGCGTTGACCCGTCCGTATTCGCATTTTGAGCATATTGGCAATAGTCCTGTTGTTATAACTTGGATTGGAAAAAGTACATGAGTTGTACAGCGGCGCATCTCGCTCGTTGAATATGAGAGAAGACTCATGTAGCCCTCCTGAGATCTGTACACAACTGGCCAACAAGTAGATAGTCTGCAACAAAAAAGGGCATTCGTTTTCGTCAAATTGAAATGGAATAATATCGTCTTTTCTAACGCGAAAATTTTATTATAACACTCTGACGTTTCTGTCTGAAAAGTTGCAGCTATGAAAGTTTAATTAGTTTACGAGAAAATAAGAGCTGTTATATTTTTAAATAATGTTAAGCAGTTATTCAATACAATATGTCCAAGTGATATTTTAACTCGGTAACAACTGATTTCATTGCATAATTGTCAAACCCATCCATGATATAAACTAAGCATATTTGTATGCTAGCCATTTCATTTTTTAAAATCCGGCAGCTCGCGGATAATATTGTTTATCATAGTTTTAAAATTACGATTAATGGGTAGTGTCGCGATTACTGAATCTGAAGAGGTTCCGTTTTGGCAGGAATCAGTCTCGAGAGACAGTCTGCATGGGCTAGTTGTTTTGAGGGGAGAAATTTAATTGTAACATTATAGGCCAGCAGAATAGTTCCCCATCTTAATAGTCAGTTCATAGTGAATGTTGGAAGTCCTTTTTTTATCCAAAAATGGATATCAACGGCGTATGGCCGGTTTGTAGAAAAACATGTCTTCCGTACAAGAACCGGTGAAATTTTGAAACTGCAAATATAATTCCTAGGGCCTCTTTCTCGATCTGAGAATAATTCTTTTCCGCTCGCAAGAGAGTCCGTGATGCGAAAGTAATAGGCCGTTTTGAGCCACCCGGAATTCGATGTAGCATGCACACCCCGATGCCATATTGACCAGCGTCGCTAGCTACTATTACGTCCAACTGAGGATGGAAATGCGATAGGAATAGTTTTTAAGTCAGGATTCTTTTTATTTCTTGGAATGATGTCTGACAATCTTCTGTCCACTTTTTTAGCAATTCATTAAGTGGTGCGCGCAATTTGTGCATATTTAGAATGAATCCCTTGTAATAATTTGCCAAACCTAAAAAAACTCTGCAATTAAATTATGCTTACTGGTGCCGGCATTTCATTAATAGCGGTCGCCCTATCTTGGTCTGGGCGTCTGCCATCTTTATCGATTATTTGACCACGGTATTTAATTGTTGGTAAAAAGAACTCGCATTTATCTGCTTTGATCTTAAATCCATAATCTTGTATTCGACTGAATACTTGTCTGATATGTTTTTCATGTTCCTCCCTGCTTTTGCTCGCTATGATAATGTCATCAAGATATGCGATTGCGGTGTCCAAGCTGGACAGCATAGTATCCATTACTTGCTGGAATATTGCGAGTGCCACCTTGATGGCAAACGGGAGTCTTTCGTATCAGTACAACCCCCGATGAATGTTAATACAGAGGAGGTTAGATCTTTTGTCGTTTCCCGGAATATGTAGGTAAGCGTCGCTTAGGTCGATGTCAGAAAAAATGCCGCAATTTAATTTCGTGAACACTTCTTCTGGACTTGGTAATGGATAGTGAAAATCTTCTGAGGACCCGCTGAGTTCGATCGCGAAGTCGGTACAAACGCGAATTTCCCCGGACCTTTTCTTTACGTAAACTGCAAGAGCAGCCCACTCACTATATTCAATTTTAGCCAGTATACCGATGCTTTCTAATCTGTCTAGTTCCTGATTTATTTTCCTCAGGGAAGCGAACGGGAAATTGCGTTTCTTTTTAAACACCGGTTGTGTGCCAGATTTCAACTTAAAATATGCGGCCCTTTTCGTAGGAGTAAATACGTTTGTGAATTTGTCTTTAAAACAAATTATAAGTTTCTCCGTTTCTGCTGGGCAAGTATCTATTTTCTTGCAGAATCTGGATATAGGGAGATCCTAGAGACGACCCCCCCATGCTGTCAGAACCGAACAGGTTGTCACTATCTTTTAGCACATACAATCTTAGCTTCCCCCCCGTAAAGTGAGGTTTGTAATTAATTCACTTTCAAAATGATTTTTTGTACCACTAACAGCCGTCGCCGTTCTGTTAGTTTTTAACATAGTCGGCTTTCGTAATATTTTCCACGTTTTGAGATTTATTATTGAAAGATCAGATCCGCTGTCTAATTGGAATTTAATAGCCTTGCCGAAAATGTTAACCGTTACATATTTGCGTAGATTTTCATCTACGACATCCTTAGTTCTGGTTTGACGTACACGGCTCCTATTCTGAGTTTTCCTACAGTGCGAACTTTTATGACCGATCTTATTGCATACATGGCATCTTTCTGGTAAAAATGGGCAATCCCTTAGCTAATGCATTCCACCACATCTAAAACAAGCGCTCGGTGCTTTTAGTTTTTCTGAGTTTTGGTGGTTAGTGTCTGTGTGCCATTTCGACGTTTTTTCTTAGTTAATTTGTTTATATTCGCTATGCCTGCTCCGATATTTCTTGCATCTTTTTCATAATTTCTACTTTTTGACAATCCTCAGTCAATTTTTGAAGTGTTAAGTTCCGTTCATTTTCTAATTTTGTAAGGACTCTGCGCCTGATTTCCGCATCTTTTCCAGAAGTTAACCATTCCGCAAACACAAGACATTTAAAATTGTCTGCTGTTAGTTCAGAGAACTTAATGTAATCACAGTGTTTGTTCACAACAGCTGGGTAGGTGGCAAAATCGTCATTATCCTCTTTTACCACATTCAAACATTTCCAAGGCTTATAGAAAGAGATGTTTTCGGCGAAATAAGTTCTATTAACAATCTTACGGCTCATTGAATGAGAAATCTGCTGTTTTCCGAGGCAAAATATAATCCAAGAATTCATCATGCTCAGCCGTTTCCAATTTTCGTAGTAGAAGTCCGGATTTCTTTCGATCAGACTAGTTGCTGCAGTCAATCTTAAAAAAATCTTCATAACGCCGAAAATACGCTGCAAATGATTTTTCCTCTTCCTCGTATTTAAAATAGTCTATCGCGGTCCATATTGTCTTCTGAGAAAATGCAGAATTGCTTTCCGCGTTCGTATTATTCCTAACAATTTCTGTAAGCAATTCCCCTGTTCGTAATTGACGTTCAGCTAACTGTTTTTCAACTTCTAATTGACGTCCCTCGGTTCGTATTAAACATTCCGCTAACTGTTTTCGCAATTCCTTTTGTTGTTCCTCGAATCGTATTTGACGTTCAGTCCAGTTTTTTCCGGATTGTGACTGACTATTTGCAGCATCGATATGCAACTTGGTCAAATGTTTCAATGCTACTTTCAATTCGTCCATTTTGCTTTGTCAGCATTAGCAATTTTAAAACGTTCGCTGAATTTTACAAAACCGTTTTATTATTTCTTATTGCTTCCTCCGGACAATAAAACGAACAGAAAAAACTCAGACATATAAAAAGTTCATTGCCTAAAGAAAAAAAAAGAAAGTGCATATTTTTCTTCAGGGAAAAAATAACGCCCGATTCTAGCAGCGAATATTACAAGTGACGAATTATTTTTCCAAAAGTATAAAAATTTACCTTTCTAAGTCGCAACGAGCTTTCTTTTTCCGTAATGATCTGCGGTTATTTTTTTTGGGGGGGGTACCGTTTACCTTTCAGTTGCAAGTTTTATGTTAGGCACTTCCTTATGCTTGATAACATTGTAGTCCGACATCGTTAATATTTTTAGAATGCTATTTCAACGCGAGTATTTTTTCAATGTCGTTACTTGTATCGATTTTATTATGCTCCTTGAATCCAATCTCGTCAGTGTTTAGTTTTTAGAACACTGTTTTTAAACGTGACTACGTTCTCCGAATCCAATGTTACCAGTGTTATAGCTTGCCCCAAAGAAAACATAACAAGGGAATAGGGTTTAAATAATGTATTACTGGAACAAAAAAAAAAGTTTACAACTGAAAAGAGTAGTAAACGTCACCGAGCAGGCGAGGGTCGCTTTGGTTTTTAAAAATCAAAAGATCTATCAAAAAAAGGGATCAAAAGGTCTATGGTTTATATAATGGATAAAACAGTCCATTTGGAGGGTGATCCCCCAACAATAATATATATATATTATATATATATATATATATATATATATATATGTATAATATATATAATATAATTAGTATATATGTATATAATATATATATATACTATATATAATATATATATACAATATATATATATAATATATATAAAATATATATATATAATATATATATATATATATATATATATATATATATATATATATATATATATATGACAAGATGCCTACTTATCGAATCGAAATTAGCGCATAGTTTATGGGCATACGCTTTAATGGCAGCAGCATATATCAGAAATAGATCTTTCAGGAAGAGGCTAGGAGAAACGCCGTATGAAGCGTTTTTCGGTATAAAACCTAAAATGAATAGAATGCATCTATTTGGTTCTGATTGTTTTGCATTTATATAAAACACTAATAAACATAATACTAAAAGCCGAAAAGGTACTTTCGTAGGTTACGATAAATACAGTCCGGCATATTTAATCTATTTTGCAGCTAAAATGCCATAAAAAAGGGTTAGATGTGTAAAATTCAATGATACATTACATTTTAAAAATGGCGATCCAGTGAATGAAAAACGTGAAATATTACCTAGCATCTTAATCGATCACAATGAAAATATTAAGAACGACGACAATTACAGTACTTCTGAAGAAAACAGTAACCAGACACGTCGATACCCAATAAGGGAGCGAAAAAGGTCAGACTTCTTACAAGTCGAAAAGATACAAGATTACGCCGTGGCTTACTGTTATTCGTTGAACAGCGCACCGGAAAGTTGTAATAAGACGCTTAATTCACAAAACCACCAAGAATGGGAACGAACTATGGTATCCGAATTGAAAGTTTTATCTGAAAATAACACATACGAAATAGTGGCAAAACCAACAGATAAAAATATAATTTCCTCACGCTGGTCTTTTTCCAAAAAATCACAGCTTCTGGCAGTGAAACTTTTAAAGAAAGATTTGTAGCGAAAGGTTTCTCACAACTTCCTGGAGTTGAATATTGTGCAACATTTTCAGCAACGACAAATTTAACGACGATTAGAATTTCATTACAACTTCCCACGCAATACGATTTAAAATACGTCAAATGGATGTGAAAAATGTTTATTTAAATGCTCCGATTGACTGTGAAATCTACATTTACCTTCCAGAGGGATTTAAAATGAAAAATAAAAATTGGGTGTGGAAATTAAATAAATCGTTATATGGACTAAAACAAAGTGCACACAATTGGAATTTAACACTCCATAATTATTTTATAGAACAGGAATTCAAACAATGTCCCGTAGACGCGTGCATGTATACCAAAAATGTAGGTAATAAATTGTTGATTTTGGTTCTTTGGGTTGACGATATATTGCTCGCCTCAAACTGTGACAACACTTTAAGAGATGTTAAAAATGAATTAAATAAAAAAATAAAAATGGCCGATCTTGGACGACTGTCATGCTTCCTCTGTATAAAATTTACCTGTGAAAATGAAACTATAACTATGAACACATCACGATACATTGAAAAAATTCTGCTCAAGTTCTAAATGCAAGATTGTAAGCCGCGTTCAACTGCCGTCGAAATGGACATAAATAAAAATATAGGGACCGAAACAAAATTCATACATAACCGAATATAGAGGGAAATGGTAGGAAGCCTCATCTACTTGATGACCACAACAAGGCCTGACATATGTTACACTGTAACAAAGCTATCTCAAAACTTATTGAAACGGACAATTAAAGGCCTTTATCGTGCAAAACAAATCATTCGTTACCTAAAAGGAACATAGTAACAATCTTTAACATTAAAAAAATCCACATATCCCCTAAATTTAGAAGGCTTCTCGGATTCGGATTGGGCTAACTCTGAGGATAGAAAAATTATAGCGGGGTATTGTTTTAGACTGTCAAAGAGTGGACCTATGATCTCCTGGAAAACTAAAAAGCAACGAATTGTTCACTTTTTACCTGTGAATCAGAATATGTGGCTCTTACTCATTCCGCGCAGGAGGTAATTTTTCTAAACACCCTTCTAAAATCTATTTTAATAACATATCTAAGTAAAAACCCTATAGTAAGTCATTGTAATAATCAGTGCAGTATATTATAAGCAAATAATTCTATGATTCATCAAAGCTCGAAGCATATTGATATCAGATATCATTTTATAAGGCATGAAATAAGAAAACAATGTATTACTCTTACTCATGTGACGTCTGAGAATAATATAGCCGACATTCTCACTAAACCTATAAAAAGAATAAAATTAAGACATTTTATAACCGAACTTTTTGGAATCTAATTATGAATAAATCTCTTTTCAGGAACCCAAAAGGAGAAGCATGAACAGTTAAAATCACACCAAAAAATATAAAATTGCAAATTGTCCGATGCCTACTTATCGAATCGAAATTAGCGCATAGTTTATGGGCATATGCTTTAATGGCAGCATGTATAAAAAAAACTTAACAGGTTATGCGCCCAGCCACCGTCTTTTCTTTGACGGATCGGAATCTAATTTCGAATTGTGCCAGCTAAAATTTCAGGGATATCTAAGGATTCGAAAACTACACAAAGTCATAAAATCTACAACAGAGAATCCAAACGACCCCGAATTTCTCGAAAAAAAACGCGACTATTTTTGCAGAACTGATTCAATGTTTAGACGATAGAAGTCTGTCTCTGAATATAAAAGACGCAGTGGACGATGGGAGGAAAACATTGAGCATATTACGAGACCACTATTTATCAAAAGGCGAACCGAAAATAATATCCCTATATGCAGAATTAGCCTCATTGAAACGTAACGAGGATGAAACGATCACCGACTAAGTCATAAGGGCAGAAACAACCGCCAATGACTTAAAACTCTCAGGTGAAATAATAAGCGATCGCTTGTTGATAGAAATTACTCTCAAGGGACTTCCAGCCGATTTTAAACCATTTACAACTGTTATAACTCAGAAAGACAAACCACTAAATTTCAGCGAATTTAAAGTGGCATTGCGCAGTGACGAAGAGACTACTCGTATGCTCGTGGACAATAATAACTCCAGCAATATTATGAAGTTCAAAAATGCTTCTCGAAACCAGACACCACCAAATTACGCCACTCACCGCAACGTATTCTCAAAAAGTAATTTTCCCAAGAAAAAAGAATAAAATTATCTGCTATAATTGTTGACGACCCAACCACAAAAGTTTCCAATGTCGATATAAACGCTCTAAAATGGACTCCGTAAAAAACTTTGATAACTTTGAGGAAGAACATACATTTCTATTCACATGTAACTTTGACAATACCTTAAACGGTAAAAACCTCCATGTAGACTATGGTGCTACAGTGCACGTTATCACCAAGGAATCTGATTTTATTAATTTTGATTCAAACTGTTATCCTCGAAGTCATTGTGTCGAACTTGCCGACGGTATTCAAATAAATGATATAGTCTTTAAAAGAGGGGATGCTAAAATATACCAAAAATTAATAAAGGCGAAATCTGTAACTGTATTCTAAAGAATGCTCTGTTCATACCTACATTTAAGCAAGACATATTTTCCGTGCAGGCTGCAATTAAACAAGGCGCGAATATACAATTTGGCCTAAATACATCAAAATTGACATACCCCAATGGAACTGTATTTGACATTAAAGAAAATGGCAGACTATATTATTTAAAAAGTATGGTTGCCTCAAAAACTGCCTATCACAATTTGGAAACCTGGCATAAAATTCTAGGACACTGCAATAAGCTGATATTAAAAAAATTGCCAAATGTAGTCGAAGGCATGAAAATAATACCTTCAGACGATCTCCCAAATTGTGATGTGTGTGCACAGGGAAAAATGACAAAAGATATAAGCCGAACACCAGACAAAAAAGCTACGAAAATTCTCTCACTTGTGCAGCCCGATGGGGATAAACGATCTAAGGTACGTTTTGAACTTTATTGATGATTTTTCCGGTTTAATGATGGTTTACTTTCTGAAAACAATATATATATATATATATATATATATATATATTCTCGATATTTTTAATAAACTAATAACATAAATTAGTGCCTTTTTATTGGAGTTATTAGTAGTATTGTAATGGGACCTACAGTTTGTTTAAACTACTGATTGGCAATGTAATGTTTGACGTTATTTATTTGCCCTTGTTTAATATTGGCCAATGCAGTATAGAGTATGTTTTAATAGGCAAGTCGCTTTAAGCTTAGTAATAAGGTTTTGGTCAACCACATCCATTCTGTTTATGTTAAGGAATAAAACTGTATATTGAGTAGACTTTAATTAATTATTACTTGTGTAAAATTTAATGAGGGGTACTTTAAATGTCTTTTGAGTAATATTAAATCAGTTAACTTTAACCTAAATTACAAGATGCTGCCAACATACGAAACATAGATGGAAAATGTAGAAATCAAATTTAACGTTTTCGTTTCTTAGTAAAACATGAGCAATTGAGCAAACAATATTCTCAGAGCAAACAGGAAATCTTATTTCGGTATCATCAAAGAACTATATGTATATATATATATATATATATATATATATATATATATATATATATATATATATATATATATAGGCCCTGTCGGTGGGGCATTAGAATACGCCGACTGCCCCCCTGCAGAGGGTAAAAGCCCCTCAATGGGGATCCTGGATATGACCTTAAACTATATCCAGTGGTGAGGCCCCAGCTTGTGGGCTTTGGGGAGTGTGGAGCCACCCTTTAATTACCATTGCTCCCAGGTCCAGTGACCCGGAGTGGTAGTACCTGTTAGGGTGCCAACTATGGGTTGAATAGAAACCGACGTGAAAACAACAAATATATTCTATTAAAAAAAATGTTCTTCCAAATCATTGGATACGGCATTAAATAACCCGAAAAGGGTTGATATGCCGTAAAACAGAAACAACCAAACCAACCATATATATATATATATATATATATATATATATATATATATATATATATATATATATATATAGTGTCAGGAGTCGATGAAAAAATCCAATAAAGTGCTCGATTATGGATGTGAGAGATGAGGATACAATACACACACATCTTAACTTATTCACTGATTCTCATAATCAGAACCTATTAGCGTTGATTGCTCAGATCTATTTTAAAATCACGAACTTTGAGTAAAAAACGCTTGTTTAACGGTGTCTTTCTCTGTTTCTCTGTTTACTTTGCATTGTTTTGCCTTTCAAAGTCGCTGATAAATTTGCGCTGATACCATTTAACCTCTTATGCTTAATTAACGCAATGAAACAACAGCAACCTTTATCTCACAGAAGAGATGTTGCGAGTTTGTCTCTGATGTATCGTTATTTTCATGGAAAGTGTTCGAATGAGCTTCAATCTATGGTCCCCCCTCGCCAAACTTTCACAAGAAACACTCGTCTAGCTGTAAACACTATCAATAATTCCCCCCACTCTTTATCTGTGCCTAAACCTAAACGTAGATTCCATGAACAAAGCTTTTTTCTTAGAACTGCACGCCTGTGGAATTGTCTTCTGTTTTCCTGCTTTCCGGCTGATTACAATATGGTTGTCTTCAAGTCTAACGTAAATAAGTTCTTGATGAGCCGTTCCATATAAGTTATCAACTTTACCAAATTTTCATTACTAATGATTACTATAATGTCCAATTTCTACTGTACACTCTTTAACACTTATCCTTGAGTGGCCTCTTGGCCTTGATAATGTGGTGATGCCTATGTAAAAAAAAACTGGCACGCCTTTAAAATATGTATATATAGTTTTGATAAATCCGAAAGTTTAACATATTTTAAAATGGCAATGTGCATATACAAATAAAAATTAAGCCAAGTAAATTGCATCAAATTTTAAATGATTATCATTACTGTAAAAATGAAGCTTAATGTATGAGTCAATTTATTTGGCTTAATGTTTTTTTTCATTTCTGTAATCGTGTATTAAAACTCTCCTTCTCGACTGCTGCCAATCTTGCAAACACTATAATATGTTCCAACAATAGCAAAATTAATAACATGTTGCATAGTAAAAGAACTGAATCAGTCGAAATAAATTTGTGGAGAAAATGTAACTGTATAATACAGAACGAATATCCACTGGAGGAAGGCATCGCTTTATTTCAGAAATTGTATACATACGTGAGGTTAAGGAGGATAACAGAAAGAGAGTATACCTTGGGGGAAATATTGCCCGCTTACGGAAAGATTCAGAAACCACATTGCATTATTTAAAACCGGACCCGTGAACGAAACTAATAGGATAGGAATAATAATGTAAATGAGAATGGAACAAAAAATAAGTAATCAAAATAAAAAGACGAACACAACTGCATTAAGTAGATGAGCGAACTACGTAAAAGTAATAAAGAATTCGGAATAAAATATTCAATAGTGGATAAGAGAAGAAAATACCAACCTAGAAGATTAAAAAGCTGTAAGTTGTGCTTACTTGAAGCTTATTACATAGGACACTCTAAAAAGACAATTTTAAACAAACAAAATAAATTAATGCTATACAGAGTTGTCTTTATATAAGTACCTGCCTTCGCGCCAAAGACCTAGCTCGAACAAATTTATAAAGAAATAAAAAGTATATACTGATAGTAAAGTATAGGAAGTACACATAAATTTTACATTAAAATTCAAAATAGTGAAATATTTAAATAATTGAGTTTGTCTCCGACTTGATATAACTTTAGGCTATATGGTTTAAAAAAACGGAAAATGAACAGTAATAGGCTGGTAATAATTTCATAGGTATCATTTTAATCCAACAATAAATACTATAATTTTTCATATACTTTGTAAGTATTGTACACAATTTGCAGTTTCCAATTAATAGCAATGCTCTTTAGAAAGTTCCTTAGTTTATTGTTTTAACTTCTTAATACTTACTCTTCAAATAGAGAAGTGCACAGTAATTTCCTTTAATAATACATTGGCACAATTGTAGGAAGAACATTAAATGCATGGCTGAATAGTTGCTTTATATACATATATATATATATATATATATATATATATATATATATATATATATATATATATATATATATATATATATATATGTTGTGGTGTAACCCACTCATTTACAAATGTGGATAATATTACATTTACATAACAAGACTCGGTTAGTCTGAGGGTGGGTTAACCAGAAGCCTCCAAAGGCCGAGCCGAGAGCAGATATCTTCTCTAGCCAAGGCTCTCTTACCTGACAAAGATTATGTAAATATACTGTAAATATACTTTTCTTAATACACTTCTTATTGGTCTACCTTTGTTTGTTGAGTCTTCGTTTGTATTGCCTTATACGTTATTTACAAACATAACAGTTGGTGACGAAGATGAACGTCAAATATAACAGTTTAACGAAGAAATGGAAAGAACTCACTAAAAACAAAGTACAATGCAACGGTTGACCTTTCTAAGGAATACAAGTTTTGACGAACGAAAGAGTTACAAAAACGGATTTCACGCTAAAGAGAAGTTCGAGTCAAGTCGGAAAAATGTAACCTCGATTGATAGTATTGTATTTACTAAAATACTAGTGGGGGGGGGGAAGACAAACCAAAACAGCTAATTGCAGTCTCAAAGGAAAAAAAGAAAAAAACTTGAATGTGGAAAAAGCGACAATTTACTTCGTTACTCTTGGAATCCATCTTGAAAAAAATACAACAACAAACTTTAAAAGTGACTTTTTGTTTTGTTGTAAAACGACACACGGATTCGTATTACTAAATTACGAAGAGCAAACGTGCAAGAAAGTAACAAACGGGGGACAATGTTCACCAGTTGATTCCCTAATTGCTCTTATCCGTTAGCAAAATATCAACTAAAGACTTTTTGGTAAACCAAATATTATTTTTTCTCTTTGGTAGTAAAAAATACCACAGTTAAACTAAAATCAAGGAAATATTTTTTTTTAAACTGAAGTTGTCATTGGATAACGGATATAAGACAGTAAAACGTCACGTAAGAAAAAAAAAGAATTAAATGTAGTCCATAGATTTTATGTTTTTCAATTGTGCCTCGAGTTGAACAATCTTTCCTTTTTTGTGGAAAGAGTGGTACTTAAGTTCTGCTGTTACTTATTAGGAAGGACCTAAAACGGAAAGGTCAATCGTATTTGGGTGTTTCAGTAAAAGCCTCAATTTTGTTTAGTGGGTTGGAGGAGCTTGACTCGCTAGGGAAGTGATAAAATATTATTCGAGCAGCGATATTATTATTTATTAAAAACAGGAACTCTAAACAATTTTTGTTGTAACGCAAGCCATTTTATATTTTAGAATACACTACAAAAATGGAACATTTATCTAAAATGTTAATGCAATTTTTGCAGATGCAACAACAGGCACAAGCCGAGCGAGGTGAACGAAGAGATGAGAAATTATTGAAATGGCAACTGGAACAAGGAGAAAGGAAGAAGAAATTGCAATTTGAACAAGAAGAAAGGCAGAAGAAATTACAATTTGAACATGAAGAACGGCAAAATGAACGTTTTGCTAAAACACTGGAACTACTAAAGAATAATCAAGAAAGTGGCAACAGTGCTAATTTCTCCCATACAACTATTTTTAATAGTATGGAAACATTTAATTATGTGCCAGAGGAAGAAAATAATTTTGAAGCATACTATAAAAGATACGAGGATGCATTTCAACCGGACTGCAAAAGTTGGCCAAATAGCCAGAAAGTGAGCCTCTTAATCAGAAAGTTGGGTGTAGCAGAACACAGTAAATTCGTAGACTATATATTACCTAAAGAAACTACGGAATTAAATTTAATGGAAGCTGTAAAATTACTAAAATAATTATTTAATCCGAAGAAATCTCTTTTTCATAAGAGATGGTTGTGTATAAATCTAAGGAAGATGGACAATCAATATTATTTGACATACGCATCAGTTGTCAATAAAAACTGTGATAATTTTAAGCTAGCGTAACTAAGAGTAGAAGATTTCAAATGCCTAATCTTCGCACAAAGGTTAGTTTCCACGAAAAATGCAGAAACACACAAACGAGTGGTGTCTAAGCTTGAATCTGAGAAAGATTTAACACTTCAGAAATGATCAGAGGATTGTGAAAGGGGCATTTTACTAGAAAAGGATTCATAAAAGATAGAAGAATCCGGAGTGGCATATGTAAGAAAGCATAGAAAACCATACACAACAACCAAGAACTATACAAATAAAATCAGTCAAAATGGAACGAGATATTCCAAATATAATACTTATAATTATAGTAAAGAATACAAAAAGTCTCTCCCTAGATATAACTGTAAGCGATGCACAGAAAGGCATTGGGAATCACATTGCCCTTATAAGAAGAAAAAAATGCTACATTTGCAAGAAAGTCGGACACAAAAGCGATTGTTGCAGATATAAAGATTTCACCAGAAAGAGAGTACAGCAAACAAAATCAAATGAAAAATTAGACAAAAATCGGCGAAAATACATAAAAGTGGAAATATTTAAAACGCCAATAAAATTACAACTGGATTCAGGATCCGATATTTCTATAATAAACTTGAATACATGGACACCAACCATGATGAAAACAAGTAAATCAGCTCGGACGGTAACTGGTGGGGAGATAAAATTTGAAGGAGAAGTTATCCTTCCAAAAAAATTAAAAGGGATTACGAAGAAATTAAAAATGTCCGTATTGAAAAATGCGAAAATCTGTTTGGAATAGATTTGATTGAGAAACTTGGACTGTGGGATAAGCCAATTAATACATTCTCTAACAAAAATAGAATGTACTACTCTAACAACAGAAAAAATATTAAAAAAATATTCCCTGGTGTATTTATGACTAAATGAGGTTTTTGCAATAAATTTAAGGCCTCGTTTGAAAACGCCAGCCCAATTTTTAGAAAAAAGCGAAATGTTCCGTTCGCTTGGTTGGAAAAGATTAATAAAGAATTAGACAGATTGGAACAGACATGCATACTATCACAAATAGAACACAGCGACTTGACAGCCCCCACCGTATATGTAAAGAAAAAGAATGATGAAATCAGAGTGCCCGCGGACTTTTCGACAGGTCTAAACTCCATATTAAAAGATTACCATTACCCTCTACCAATCCCAGAGAGAAATATTTACAAAGTTGAATGGTGGTAATATCTTCTCCAAGATAGACTTGAGCGACGCGTATTTATAAATACCCTTCGAGGAGAATTGCTAAAAATAGAATGCATAACACGCATAAGGGATTGTACTAATACAACCGGCTGCCCATTGGCATCAAAGTAGCGCCTGCCATCTTTCAGCAAGCGATGGACACCATGCTAAGTGGTATTGAGTGCGCATGTGCATACCCAGACGACATTGTTATCAGGAGCAAATCCCTAGAATAACATAAGGAGCATTTAAAACAAGTATTCACTCGAATACAAGAATTCTAGTTTTAAAGTAAAAGAAAATAAATGCGACATTTGTATGAGCGAAATTAAGTATCTTGGACACATAATACTGAAACTTTATATTTTTCAGATTATTAGTAGTATAGCATATAATAATAGGTGGAAAATTAATCCCAAAAATAGAAAGATCACATCTTGGCCAGGATATGAAAGACCGAATTGCAGAATAAGGGAGCCCAAAATGACTTACAAGAGGATTTGTGATATTTTAAGAAAAGAAAATATGAACATATCTCTTTCTACAGTGAGGCGAATTGGTCAAATGTTCGAAGTCGAACGCTCGCTAAAACAAAAATCTGTATCTGCTGACCTTAGAGCATTCACTTTGAAAGACGACCACAGGTTTAAATTAACTGTTTTGAAGGATCAAAAGAAAACTTATGTTGACCATAGCAAAGAATTCAAAACAGGGGCTGGACATTCTCCATCTAGATGGATGGTAGAATACTTAACATAATTGAATCCTTCTTTGATAAAAGAAACAATCCATGTTGTCCACGACGGTCGTACATCTAAACAATAAGATATAATTGCTGGAATGCCTCATGGGTCTATCCTTGGACCTCTATTGTTCCTAATATTCATTAATGACCTCCCCGACAAAATTTCCTCTGAGATTGGTATATATGCTGATGACACCACACTCTATAATAGGCATGGCAGGAAAACAAATGAAGACATATCGAAAGAAATGACAGAAACACTAGAAGATGCCCTCCTATCTGTAGTGGAATGGGGAAAAAAATGGATGGTCACATTCAATGCTGCCAAGACTAAACTGGTTTCCTTCAATAATTACAAGAAACCTTCTCTACCACAAATAGCAATGGCCAGTGACTCTTTATCTGAGAGTACATCTTTCAAACTGCTTGGCCTAATGTTCACAGGAAACATGAGTTGGAACAATTACATTGAAAGCATTGCCAGGGCCGCTGCGAAGAAAATAGGCTCTCTCTACCGTACTAGAAAACTACTTACACCTGAAAGTATCCTGTACCTCTACAAGGTCCCCATTCGCCCATGTATGGAGTATTGTTGTCACATTTGGGCTGGTGTATCTGCTACTAGTCTCTCGCTTCTAGACAATGTTCAAAAGAGAACCGCCAATCTGATAGGCCCTGAACTGGCATCTAAGCTTAAGCCTCTGGGCCATCAACGAAACGTTGCATCCCTCTGCCTGTTCTTCAAGTATTTTAATGCGGAATGCTCTGGCGAACTGTAGACACTTGTGGCCCCACGACGTAGACACCCTCGACAAACCCGACAGGCAGCTAAATCCCACCCCACACAGTAGAGATCCCTAGATGTAAAAGATCTTTCTACTCCAGTAGTTTCTTCCCCAGAACCGCTAGACTCTGGAATTCCATTAGAGGTCCCTGCTTCCCCAACTGTACTGACACACAGAAGTTCAAGAGTTTCAAAATGTGGTATTCTTGCTATTATGCTAATCAGAGGAATGAAAGAAATTAGCAATTTTTTATAATGGCAGAGCAAAAATTTGTTGGTTAAGGCATTAAATGAAACAGATGTTTAGAAGAACAGCAAGAAATTTTGGAAAATTGTTTTGTGATTATTCTCTGGAACAACAATTTTGATTTTAAATTTTAATTATAAATGATAATTTCTTTTACTTTGCCTCATAACAAACTCTACTGCCAATTATGTTTATAATTTGTGTGTGTTTTTTTTGGTTGGGTGAATATATTGATATATCGCTAGTAATATTTATATTAGATTGAAGTTTACACTTAATTGGTTTTAGTGAGAAAACATTTTATTAGATTTTTAAAAATGATACGTGGAGTCACATCATGTCGGGTGATAATTGCAAAGAAACAATCGGCTTGTTATTTCCAGAAATAAGGTAACCAGTGAAATACAACGAGGTTAATACAAAAACGCCCAACACCAAGGAAGAGAAAGGTATGTTTTCGATTTTTTCACATAAGCAGTAATGTGTTGCCACACAGTAATTAGCATGTTTCGGTCATATATATATATATATATATATATATATATGTATATATATATATATATATTTACATCGTAAACTTTAAGACTAACACCAAATAATACCTGTTTACATCTACTCCAGATAATTAGTAAACATATTGTATATATAGTGATATATATATTTATATATATTGTTTATGCATATATATATATATATATATATATATATATATATATACAGCCATGCCTCAAGATCAGTGGTTATTACTATGTATACGTCAATGATCAATATAACTTTAAATAACATATTCCCCTTGTTAGTTTTTTATACTGTAGATAATAACTCGATATAATACCTGATTACCCTCTATTTTTAATAATTGTTATCGCTCTTATGACAAGTAATTATATCTGATCATAAAAAGGTTTAGCAATTTTATACAATCTGAATTTCCATTAGTATTATAACAAATTGTAAAGACTATGAATAGCACATTAAGAAATACACCAATAATTAGATATAGAACTAACGAATGTCATGGTAAATAATATGTAATATGGTTTAGGTTAACAGGTATGATAGCACGTCGGGAGAATAAACAAAAATAGTTCAAAACTGACACCAATAAAAAAAAAATTATGAGCTTCTTGACTTTTTTTCATCTATTTTTTCTTTTCTCTTTCACTATTTAAAAAAAATCCATTCTCTCCATCCTCTTCATCTTTCATCATCTCTCCACTATTACTCTCCCCTTTCTTCCTTACGTCTTTTTTTCTCCCCCCTCTCTTAAGGAGCATTATGAGTTCAACAAAGGTGTAGCAATAGTGGACAGTCAAATCCGGTTTAAATCCAAATCTTTTCGAAGGAGGATACCAAAACACTAATAAAAATTACACCCACCCCATTAACTTACCTAATATATACTAGTTCATTTAGATTTTTAGACGGGCGGTGAGCACAAGTGCGCAGATAACAAATCCCCACCGATCTTCCGCTGTCCCCAACATGTCTCCAACATGTCTCCAACCTGACTTTTTAAATCCTATCTAATTCTTTCAACCCATCACAGACAGAAATCTACTAGGTGTATCAGAATTTTTCGGGAATTATTGACACCCCTAACACGAAACTGCGAATAAAATATTTTTAAAAAAATCGTAATTTCTCTTTTAAAAGTGGATTGTTTATTTTCTGTATGTATTATACTTCCAAAATAAACTATTCAAGTTGTATAAATTTTAATACAAATATTATTTTATTTATTTATAAAATAAACAGTAATAAATTCAATGAATTTTACGAGTTAAGTATTTTTCATTTTTTAAACTTTAAAAATCTATCAAATCTTTTCTATTGATTCAATTTTTACGATATTTTTAAGGTCAATGTGAAATTCGATGTTTTTTCCAATAAACCGAATATAATATTTTAGACAAACTTTTTTTTGGATTCACGCCCCCTATTTTGAAATGTCTATTAAAAAGTAAATAATTAATTTACTCACCAAAGTTTTATATATCGCATAAAGATAAAATAAAATAAAATAAGTAAAATAAAGATAAAATATCAATAAATACTATATTCAATTTAAAACAAAAAAAATGTGTTTTTCAGAAATTTACCTGTAAAGTCCGAAAAGGGGAACAGGAGAGGAAAGAAAGAGAAATAGGGAGCCAGCTGACCCGTTTCGATCCTCACTTCTCAAAGCTGTATCGAGGGAATTTTTAAAACAAAGAATGAAAAAGCGATAAAAATTGCGTTTTATTCAATTTACGGGGAGAAAAAAAGTGGGAAAACGATTGAAATAAAACATAGTTATGGTCGAATGCCCTAGAGAGTAATCACGTTAACACCCAGGAGCCATTCTCTTTGCTTGCAAAGGGAAGGTTTTCTAAGTCGAACGTTAATAGTCTACAAGATCTGAAGGTGATATAGTGAATGAGCACGACTAAGAATAGAAAAAGAGCCCGTTCTAAAGTTCGCTTTTCCCCTTTATGGAGAGAAGATTGAAGTAATATACTTTACTTTTAATCATAAATCATAAAAGTCCTCCCTTCCTAATTTCAATATTTAAATTTCGTATCCCGAAAAACATTATGATATACACACACACATATGTATATATATATATATATATATATATATATATATATATATATATATATATATATACATATATACATATATATATGTGTATATATTTGTGTGTTTTTACATATACCCATGTATATCAAAATTTGTAATACATGTATTAATGTCGTTTGTTATATGAAAAACTTATTATACATTATTATTTCTAGTAGTTCATTAATATCATTACACCCTTTTCCTTTATCGAAAAGTTGATGAGAATTCTTATCCATTGAAAGTTAACAACAGTGTTATTAATTCTTACAACATTGTCCCCTGGGTAAATAGATTATTAGTGAATTTATATGTCTTTCCTTTTTGATTCTGAAATACACACACCTGTACAAGAAAACTTATTGAATTTCACGTCATGAAGCAAACATTTTCATGTAGGTTATTGTGCTTCAAGAAATTTTCCAATCCTATTTGTTGATGGACATGTGATATTTATGAAACTACAACCCTGATGTCCTCGTGGCAAAGAGCAAGATTTTTTTTCATCTTCGTGTTCTTAGTTTGAATAACATGGAAATCCTGTTTCGTTTATTTTCTATTTTTTTTTGTATTCTTAACGCAATGATAGAAAAAAAGCGAAAAAAAATGCGAGTTCACGTTTTACATCAATCGTATTTTATGAATTGAACGATGCCATTGAGAATGAAAGACGCCAACAGTAAAATCTATTCTTCAGCTCAAATTTAGTTACTTCTATGTGTTGTTCTATCGATCTTTTTATTGCTGTGTTGAATTCTATTCTTACCGTTTTCATTTAAAAAAAAAATATTGTTTTCGTGTACAAACTGCATAACCTTTCGTACTGCACTCTTGCTGCAAAGAAAGCAAACTACAGTTCATTAATGACTGCCAGGTGAACGTCGTTTTTTATAAGACACAAAATAACAAGGTATAGGTTTTCTTTGAATAAAAGACGTAAAATATAGAAAATATTTCAAAAGCGCTGGTCTCTTTATATCACCTCGTGCTACAGAGCTTGGTCGAGTATTATACAACGGGTGTGTTAGGACTTGGCAAGATTTGAGAATATATAGTTAAGCAGGGATTAAAATCCCGACTGACTCTGAAATTTACATATTTGTACTAATTTATGCTCTGGATTAATGCATCTTTTTCCCACTTAGTCTAAAGACAGGGGCAATTATCTTTCGCCATTAGCATGCAAGCCCTGCACGTTCGACAGTAGGAGTGATTTATAAATACTCTCTTTTTTATCGTGTTTACTTTTCTGTTTAATATTTTCTTTAAAAAAAATATCGCTTTGTGTTTCTCTTCTTCCGGTCTTCCGGTCCAAATCAATTTATTATAAACAACTGTGCAGGTCATGAGTCTGACCTGTGAAAAATGACTAAGAAAACAAAACATAATATTTCCTCTGAGTGCTAAAATTCACGCTGTGGGTTTATTTTCGATTACAATTATCTAAATTGATCTGATAAGCCTCTAGACCTGTTATACATTCTTGCACTAAAACGTAATCTACGTAGACAAAAAAACTATTTGACGTTGCTGGAAAAATCATTTTCTTGATCAGGATCCTTGCACTTTAAATAGCCTTCAAAATAATGTAATATAATTTACAAAGAGGTAAACACGTATTAAAGATCGATGAAAAGCGTTTATGTGTGTACGGTAGTCATTAGGAATATAGTGTAGTAATCGTTTGTTTTAGAAATTTTGAATAATTTCATCATTCAAGAGGGCGGTTTCATGAAAACTTATTTACATTGGACTTGAATACAACAATATTGTAGTCATCAAGAAAGCAAACAAGCGAAATAAGAGTTTAACAAGCAGTCGGTTCTAGAAAAAAAAAAACGTTTCATTCATGGAATCCACGTTTATGTTCAGGCACTGATAAAGTTTGTGGGAAATTATTGATAGTGGTTTTGGCTAGCCGTGTTTTTTTGGTAAAAAATATAAGGGGAATCATAGACGGTAGATTAGACGAGCACTTGCCATGAAAGTAACGATAGAGCAATGAGAGTATCGCAATGTATCTTTATTGGTTAAAAAGTTGTAGGGGAGAGGAAATTGCAAGTTAAGGATAAGCCAGCAACAAGAATTAATGTCAAAATTTGTGGCCAGGAAAAAAAGCGATAACTGTATATAATGGATCTTTTCTCTAATATAACTGGTTTACTGGTAAAATATTTACTCAGAATTTTATATACTTACAAATATTATTTCCTGATATTTTAGAAACATACATTTACTCGGTTTTATAATGATACCAAAAAATACTCAGGTTCTTCGTTGTTACAAACTTATATTTTCCCGTCTGTAGATTCAACAGATTGTGTATCGAGTACGTTAAAAATGTCTATTCTCCAAGTTGTATTATCCTGGTGACTCTATTGTGGTTTATTATAAACAGCTAAACAGTGATGATTAAGATTACATTAATTTGGCAAATTGTTGTTTTCACTAACTTTTACAATAGTTTTACCACATAAAGGACAACATGCTACTCAAGAAAACAGATTAAATGATAGTCAGATTGTCGGACTCACAATCGGGATAATTGATAATATATTAATTGTAGTGACTGTACAGACTTTAAATATTGAAGAGAAAGTTCGACAAGATATGTATACATTAGACTTAAAAATGAACATATTGTAGTTAGTTTAAAAGCAACTTCGTCTTTATTTCCTACTGATGGCAGTTATAAGAAACACTTTTCTCTTGTAGTTTCCTTCGTTTTTTTTAGTATGAAAAGAGAAAGAGAGAGAATAATATATTATTGACAGTGGTTTTCTTGGGGGATTAGATTGACGCGCACCTGCTATTGACATAACAAAAGTTTTGAAAGAACTAGCAACGTTTATTCCGTGAAAATAAGTAGTACATATGAAAGGGAATACATTGCAAAATCTATGTTGTTCTGTCAAGGTAGGAAAATTTGCCTTGAGCAGCATCTATTTAGATGTGGCAGCAGTGTCTGGCTCTTATACACGAAGACGATGACGTCAAAACTGAATTACATTGTCCAGATATGTAGCAGTTCTATCAAACTTTATAAGCGTTCTCACAGTATAAAATAATACCGCGTCTTTTTCATAATATATTTTCGTTTATTACGTTTGTAATTTATTTCTCAATCTTCGATTTTGTTCTTACGATTGTGTGATTGGCCTACTTTATATTGATGCGGATAGTTAAATCCAATGTATTCTAATTTAGTCACGTTCTCATGAATACTGCTGAAAAACGGATTGAGAAAAAAAAACATTGCTACATATACGTAACATCGGAGCTTACGATTAATTATTTTAGTACAATGAGTCATTTCCTGTACGTATTAAATCATCCAAAAAAGCGATTAGTTTTTTGTTAAACGTACAATCCAAACTTTCATTCGTGACTCTTCATCTATTATTCGTCTCCCGACATTCTTTTTTCTTCCTGCTGTTTTTCCTTTCATTTATAAAGATTATTACTTAGTTTTGGTACCTCTAATTAAAAGTAATGTTATTTTATAGTAGTGTTATTTACTATCCGTGCATTGTATATATATATTTATATATATATATATATATATATATATATATATATATGTGTGTGTATATATATATATATATATATATATATATATATATATATATATATATATATATGGTAGCGTCCTAAACTAAGGGACACAATTTTAGAACCTGATATTTGTTATAAATGACTACTGTGAAAAGCTGAAAATTTGACAACTGGTTGTCGTTATCCTCATTTGCATAATTTGAAAAGGATGGAACAAAAAATGCAAAACATAAAAATAAAGAATACAGTTTATATATCCAGAAAAAGTACTACAGAATGGAATTCATTTATATGAGAATGAGAGAGGGAGAGAGAGAGAGAGAGAGAGAAAAGCCTTTACTAAAGGAGTTAAATAGAAATAGACTTAGCGCTTGTATAAGCTGATTTCTCAAATGATTTAAATTATAAAAGAGAATTTAACTATATAAAAATGAAAAGTAAAAACCCAAACTAAACTGTTGTAAATAGACAACGGGGAGCCTCAGCTGCTTAGCATGTGGGTGTTTCGGAGATTTAAAAACAGGACAGCTGTTAAAGACATGGTTCTCCAGTGACTAATGCTACTTTCCCAATAATAAAAAAATGTGAAATAATACTGTTACTATTTTAACGAATATATGAAAAAAATAAAGAGATAAACTATGAGTGAGTTTAAGATTGCATAATCTATTCGGCAGCATGGTAAATAGCATATAAATGATATGAGAATAAAAATGCATAAAAAGCTTTAATACTATAGGTACCAGAAAGGCAAAGTAATAAGAGGAAGGACACCTAGCCGTACATATCAAACACCTAATATACAGTTTGCAGAATATATATATATATATATATATATATATATATATATATATATATGTATATATATACATGTATATTCTTTAAACTATATATATACATATATATACATATATATATATACATATATATATATACACGAAACTCTGTAAATATTTATGCATATGCATATATGTATAAACATGCACATATATCTATGTGCATATACCTATAATGGACACTCCCGGCGTGTTCGACGCATGAGGGCCAAAAAATTCGCTTTATTTCACTCTGCCTTCAATGCTTGTGCCGCATGTGTGACACGAGGCCAGCTCTGCTCCCACAAACCAAGCCGCACGACTCACAGGACACAGGCTGGGAAGGTGCTGTTCCTACTCTTGCGCTACGAAGATTTGTTTGATTCGATAGCCGTGTGTCAATGTATGTGTTAATGCTCGCAAAACATTTTCCCTCCACAATTTTCTATCCGCAGCATCTTCTTGAAGGTTTTTGGGTTCAGGCCTGCGTGCTTTAGATTGTCTTTCAGCTTATCCCTGTACCTCAGAAATGGACAACTCACATTTCGATTACCCTCTTTCAGTTGACTGTATGCTAGTTGCTTAGAGAGACGGTGTTCATCCACGCGAACAAGGTGACCAGCCCACCGAAGTTGAGACTTTGTCAGGAAGGCCTCAATACTTTAAATGTCGCACCTAGCAAACACTCCCGAGTTAGAGTCCTTGTCGTTCATTGTTAATCCACATATACTGCGAAGGCAACGCTTATGGAATGTATCCAGTTGCGCAATCTGCCTACGATATGGGGCCCAGGCTTCCGATCCATACAGGAGTATCGAAACAATCACTGCACGATAAATTCAGATTTTGGTCTTTAGAGTCATACCTCTTTCATTCCATACTTTTGACAGCAGTTTGCCGAAGGCATACGTCGCCTTTGAAATTCTGCTCAATATCTCATCATCAAGTGATGCTGACGAATTCACCTTACTTCCGAGATATGCAAAGGATTTAACATACTTTAGAGACTATCTATTCACTAAGATTTTCTGAGGCGGTTCCACATATTCTGGTCTCGGAATATTCACACCACCTTGCTGCAACGGGGTGGGCTTTGGTTGGTAGATAACTTCTGTCTTTTACATACACATCGTCAAACCAAATGCGTTTGCGGCATTGGAAAACTTGTCAACTAATTCTTGTGCTTCTTCAAATGAAGTGGCCACGAGTGCGGCATTGTCCGCAAAAAGAAAATTACGAACCATTTTGCTTCTTGTTATTTTTGTACCTTTGAATCTTTGATGATTAAAAATACCCCCCGTAGTTGTAAACTCAAAATGGACACCTTGCGTGTAATCTTTAAAAGCATAATCGATCATGATTGAAAAGAAGATAGCAAAGAGCACAGTACCGTTTTTTACCTTGAAGTACTCAGATAACTTTCCGTCTGCTCTTATACGTGCCTCCATATTCTCGTGAATGGATATTACATTTAACATTTTTTCAGGAATTCCAACTTTATTCAAAACCTTCCAAAGTGCGACTCTGTTGACAGAGTCAAACGCCTTGGTTAGGTCCATAAAACTACAAACAGATCCTGATTTTTCTCACGTGCCTTCTCTGCAACTTGGCGTAAACAGTAGATCATGTCGATGGTTCCCTTTCCAAATCTAAAACCACACTGCGTCTCAGGATAAATGCTGTCTACTTGATGAATGATTATTCTGTTCAAAATGACCCTGGCTAGTACTTTTCCAACCACGGAGAGCGGTGATACTCCACGGTAGTTATCACAATCAATGCGTTTTCTTTTATTCTTAAAGAGATGGATTATTGATGAGTTCCTGAAATCCTGAGGTACAGAACCGCTTTCCCAGATCCGGATGAATAACTCTAAAAATTTTATCAAAAGTGTATCCCCCCCAAACTTGAATATTTCATCCGGTATACCATCATCACCTGCACACTTTCTCAGTAGCATTTGTTTTACAGCTGCGAGAACTTCAGAAAAATTAGGAATCACATCTAGTTATGGTATTTGGATTCTTGTAGGCATAGAAATCAAAACATCATCGTCAACATCAGAAGAAACATTCGACACTCCCTCAAAATTGTCCTTCCAGCGGTTAAGGATGTCATTCTTATCAGTCGATTAGGTTGTACGATCTGCCCCCATAACGGGTGAAGTACCACATTGTTGTGGTCCAAAAACCTCTTTCAGAGCCTCATAAAATACCCTTGCATCTTTCCTATCAAAAGCAGCCTGGAGCTCAGAGGCTTTTGCAGACCATAAATCCTCTTTCATTTTCCTCAATCGGCGCCGAACATCCCTCCTGACACTGAGATAAGCCGACCTCCTCGCTGCAGAATTCTTGTCTGATATCCAGACCGTGTGCGAAGAGTGCATCCGGTCTTAAATACCCTGGATGTCAATGTCATTTTCGTCGAACCAATCCTGATGCTTCCGCTTGGAAAGTCCTAGTACTTCGCTTGAACATTCTTTGATGGCATCCAGCAATTTCTTCCAGGACTCTTCAATGTCATTGTTTATCATAATTTCGTTTAACTTCGCATCTAATTTAAATAATAAGTCTTCTTTCTTTCAGTGTTCAGTTCTTTCATATTCAATGGCTTTGGCATCTTAATTGTATGCCTTCTGCCCTTAGGTCGTAGTTTTAGTGATGTCTTGCATCGAATCAGTGCGTTATCCGGCAGCCAACATGAGTCATGAAATGAACGACTCAAAAGAATATCTCTCCTGCTTCTTTTCCGGGTTATAACAAAGTCAATAAGATGCCAATGTTGTGACCTTGGGTGCATCCATGTGCTTTTACAACGATTTGACTGCTGAAATATAGTATTTGTAATGAAGAGCCTATGTTCAGTAGAAAATGACAACAAGCGAATTCCATTGTCATTTATTCTCCCCATACCATGAGCCCCAATCACATTTCCCCATGTCTCCTACCCGGGCATTGAAATCTCCCATCAGTAAGATCTTGTCCTGAAAGCTTACGTTTCTTACTATGTCACCAAGCGTTTCGTAGAAGTTTGTGGCTTCTATCTCTTCTGCATTTAGAGTTGGTGCATAGCAACTTACCAGTGTCAGTCCCGTTCCAGCTGTGAGTTCCATTCTAAGGGTCATTAAACGATCATCACCGGTCCTAGGAAGATCCTCCAGAGAGTCAGCAATATTTGATTTTATTGCAAAGCCAACACCGGAACAATGCCTATCCCCATCTACCAACCTGACCAAAAGAACGTGTGACCTTCGCCAATTTCTTTCATTTCACCTTATCTCAAAAGATGTGTCTCAGACAATGCAGCAATGTATATGTTGTATTTTTTCAGTACTTTTGCAACTAGCGCTGTCTTCCTCTCGAAAGAATCGTCACTATCAAGCAATGTTCTTACATTCCACGTTCCAAAATTGAACGCATACACATATATACACATGCATATAAGTGCATGTAAAGCTTTGTAAGGTTTTGGTTTTGATCTTTCTGGGAGACTAGCTACCGTCCTCACCAGGCAAGCTAGTGGGAGAACCACGCAGCAGGTCGTACTGGGTTACATGATACCAGTAGCACATTACGTGATCTGACATAGTTATATATCTATATCTATCTATAAATATATATATATTCTTATAATCATCTAATAGTATATATATATATATATATATATATATATATATATATATATATATATATATGTAATCATCTAATAATCCAAGATGGCGTAATTGAAACATATAAAGCTAACAGAAGCTTCTCTTCCAAAATTTCGGATTCTCACCATGTCGTATTACATTTTTATTCCTTTTGGTGGATTTATTGTTGCGATTTCTTCTGATGAGTAAAGGGCATAATAGATTCACTAACTGATATAATAATTAAGTCATTGATTTAGCACTACGAAACAGACACTGTCAAGAACTGTACAAATCAATTGATGTAAAGGAATAAAATACACATTTCTTAACAGCCTGTACTTTGGCATGTAAAGTATTCATATGCCCAAATGTACAGAGATTCTTATTGGGCTTCTTATATAACGATTGATATATAATAAGAAACATATATTTCTATAGAAATGTATATATATATATATGTATAAATATATGTATATATGCATATATATATATATATATATATATATATATATATATATATACAGTAGCCTCCAAAATTTTAGGAACGATCGATCATTTTTTTAATGGCTTCTAACTTTGTCTATGAAAAAGAAAAAAAATTGGTGAATTTTCCAATGTTTAATACTGGTAGTTAAAGAAAAAAAATACTTTTGATTTTAATACATATTAGTTTTTTTTTATTTTACATATAAATAAATGTAATTAAATTACAGGCGTCCAAAAGTTAAGGAACGAGGGAAATTCATTATGAAAAAATAAAGAATCCTTTCAGTATTTAGTGAGAAGCCCCTTGTTTTCAATCACACTATGACATCTTTTGCTGCAAGACAGAACCAATCGCTCACATGTTATAGGTGAAATATTATGTCAGGATGTTTTTATACAATCCCATAAATCATCAAGGTTTTTGGGTGTTTTCTGTGATCTGATCACCAATAATTTTCCACACATTTTAATTGGATGCAGGTCTGGGCTCTGCGTTGCCCAATTCATAACGCAAATATTGGATCTGTTCAGCTCTTCTAAAACTATTTTTGCTTTATGGCACGGTGCGTTGTCTTAAATAAAGATATCAGAATTAAAAAGATTAGGTACCACATGTTCTCTAATCAATTCTCTGTACATTTGGGCATTAATATTTAAATGAATTCTCACAAGGGAGCCAATTCCTTTTGAAGATATCATGCCCCATACCATTATACTGCCGCCTCCAAATTTTACTGTACTTTTAACGCACTTAGGGGACAGTCTTTCTCCATTTTTTCTTCTGACATGTGGTCTTTTGTCTGATCTAAAAAGATTAAATTTAGATTCATCAGTAAAATTAACCTTCTCCCATTTTTTTTCTTCCCAAAACAAATGTTTTTCGGCGAATAACAATCTGGCATTTTTATTCTTTATAGAAATTAAAGGCTTTGAGCATGGACTTCTTGAAAATAATCCAACTTCGTTTAATCTTCGTGAGATCGTTTGTCGGGAAATCGTGTGTCCAGTTTCGGATATAAAATCCCGGGATGTCGAAGCCGCAGTTTTAAAGCGATCAGAACGAGATGATCGAGTCATTTTTCTATCCTCTGTTTTAGTTGTTAATCGGGGTCGGCCCGATTTTTCCTTTCAGTCAATGGTAAACCTTTTTTTCTATTTTCAATAATCCGAAAAACAACGCTTTTAGACCTTTTAAATATTTTAGCAATCTCCCCTATGGACTTTTTTTCATCATAATTGTCCAAAGTAAGCTGTTTTTCTTGTACAGATAGCTTTTTTCGAATATTCGGATTCGACATTTTGTTTTTGTTAATAAAATTGTTAACTTTTGTATTTATTTTCTGTGTTCCTAAACATATGGACGCCTGTAGTTTAATTACATTTATTTATAAGTAAAAAAAACAAAAAAAAAACTAAAATGCATTAAAATAAAAAAAAAAAAAACATTCTTTAACTACCATTATTAAACATTGGAAAATTCACCAATTTTTTTTTTCTTTTTCATAGATAAAGTAAGAAGCCATTAAAAAAATGATCGATCGTTCCTTAACTTTTGGACGCTACTTCATGTATATATATATATATATATATATATATATATATATATATATATATATATATATATATATATAGTAATTTGTAAAATATATATGGCGATTAAGCTACACTGAATATTCTGCGTTTTATCCACTGTAGGATTCGTAAGGCTTATGCGCATAAGCCTGACGAATCCTACAGTGGATGAAACGCAGAATATTCATTGTAGCTTAATCGCCATATATATTTTATAAATTACTAACTAGCTCTACCTACGTATTGAGCACTTTTGAAGTAAATACTTAAAGTTTACGCATAAATCTATACTTTCGTATATTAAAGTTGTGTGGGTAAATGAAGTAGTTATATATATATATATATATATATATATATATATATATATATATATATATATTTATAAATATATATATATATATATTTATACATGCATATATATATATATAATCAGGTTCTTTAATCACAATTAAGTTTTATGATTCTGGACGATGGGAGTTCTGATATTAGAAAAACGTTTTAAGGTTTTATGGACAAAGGCATAAGCTTTTGTTAATTATAAGTTTTAGAGCATGAGATGATGCAATAAATACTTTGAATATTTATTCGTCATCAGTTAATTACACCATGTTTTTATATACATATATATATATATATATATGCATACATATATATATATATATATTTATATATTTGAATATATATACATATTTATGCATATATTTATACATATTTATATACATATTTTATACATTTTATACAACATATAAGATGAAATAAAAATACCGCTCTGTGAATAGAAAAGATATCCAGAAAAATCGGAAAAAAAGAATAACTCTGTCGTCTTCTATCAGGCGTACTTGAAAAATGACTCGCTGCCAATATGTATATATATATATATATATGCATATACATATATATACACACAACATATACAACATACAAACACGCACTCACACACACACATACACACACATATATATATATATATAGGCAAAAAGAAAGTCAGCACTTGTATTTTTTTTAAAACTTCAAATTTAAGCTAAAATTAATTTAACTGCTTAAAAAAACTATAACTCATTTGATTAGCCTTTTATTCTTCTATAATTTTACCTGTTTATATTTGATATTTAATTGAAATATTCTATGGTTCACGTCAATTTAAAAAAATAACTTCAAATGTAGAAAACAGAAATTCCGCACAATGAAAAAGTGTTATTTAAATTTAACTTTAGGACATTAATGCAACACAAATACAAGAGGAACGCAATGGACTAGTAATACTTTGTAGCATAGCCCTACTGCAATTTGACAGCCCGTCATCTTTTGGGATTCCTTGAATTAGACTGCAGCAATACTCCGTGGAAAGGCCAGCCCTCGTTTATTCAATTTTTGGCTAATGTTCTTCCAAATTTGAAATTGTATCATTGTGTAGCTGTAGCTTGATGTAATTCCAAACGTTTTCGATAGGATTGAGGTCTGGATATTGTGCAGGCTAATCTAAACACGGAATATTTTGCTCTTCCAGGAACATTTTGACATTGCCAGCTGTGTGAATGGGGACACTATTTTACATGAAGATGGGATTATCATTCAAATTTCGACCAAAGTAGGGATGAAAATGCCCAGTCAACTTATTAATGTACTTGGTCGAATTTCTTCGACCATGCAACCGATGTATAGGCCCAAGACCATTGGTACTTATTATGCCCCACACCAAAACTGAAAATCCACCACCTTGCAGCGTTGAAACTGAGCACCTAGGATTAAATTCTTCGCCTTTCCTTCGACGGAGCTACTGCCTACCATAACTGCTTAGCCAATTGAACTTACTTTCGTCGCTAAAAAGCACTTTGTGACCAATATGAAGAGTCATGATCTTCATTGCATCTGATGAAGTCCAGACGTGCTTTCTATTCTTTACTTTGGCTTGCGTCTTTCAAGATATCTCGAAAATTTAATTCCTTTAATCTGTTCTGACAGTAGAAAAAGGGCATATTTTAACAAGATTGCACTATTATTGGATTTGGGGAGCCGTTTTAAATCTGTTTCTAAGGCTGCGGATATTGATAGCATTGTCTTCCGTCTTAAAAGTAACTCTAGTACGAGCACACGGTGTTTTGGTGCTTTTACACAGTCTTTCGACCGGTTTTCTCATTACATTTCAATCTGCGGCTGATATGTCGATTGGATAAACCTTAAAGGTGGAGATAAATGAGCTCCTAAGGAAGACTGATAGAAAATCGTGTCATATGGACTAAATGTTACGTTGTATAACATGGAATAACAACAATTCCGATTAGAGATGCTTTGTTGACGGTTATTGTATATTTTCAACTGATTTAGGGGCGATAATTTAAGCTGGTTTTAAACGAATTTGTTGTTGCGGCTTTCGTTTCGCTTCCTCAATTTGAAATTATCTTTTGAATTGACGTGAACACTAGAATATTTCAATTAAAAGCCAAGTATGAATAGGTTAAATTATAGAGGAATAAATGGCGAATCAAATGAATGATAGGTTTTTTAAACAGTTACGTTAAATTTAGCTTAAATTTGCAGTTTCTGGAAAATTACAATGCAGACTTTCTTTTTTGCCGTTACTGTATATATATATATATATATATATATATATATATATATATATATATATATATATATTATATATATGCACATATATATATATATATGCATGTGTGTGTGTGTGTTTGTGGCTGTGCGTGTGTGTGTATTCCTCAAACCATGTCGGCTGTTCTGGCAACGCGGGATGTATACATTAACGTATATTTCAGGATAAATAGATAAACGTATTAGAAAATAGTAATTTGGTGAATGCAGTAATTCAGATGATTGATAGATTCGACAATGCTTTATTTTTGGAATCTCTGATTCACCTTGGGGACATCAGTATTGGTTTTTGTGTTTGATTGTACATTTGTTATTCATCAAAATTCTAATCATGGTGTCGCGTAATCCGATTGTTGGTCTGTTCAACTATCACGCATTCGGAACTCTATTTACTCCCAACTTAGATGACTTGAAACCAGAAATGTTTTATTTTGCTGTGTAAAAATACAGGCGAACGTGTCAGTGTAAGATGATCTCAAGTTGAGCCACTTGTTTCGTTCTGAATACTAATAAATCTGTAGTGCCGCTAGCGATATCAGTAATTTTTGTGTGTGTACTACAATCGTTATGAAGCATCTTGCCACATCGTATAATACAGATTTCGGGTTTGTGTATAATGTATATTTCTTTACATTTATCTATTCATGTCGACTTTTTTTTAGCACAGTGCTTATGAAAACAATCAGGTTCTGCTTTATTTTAACACTTTATTTTCAAAGAATAATATTTCGTATGTTTAACAAAACTAAAACAACTTATATGTTTTCTCTCATCTGTTGAAACTTTTCATTTAATTTACCTTCATTTCAAATATTTGTTCAAATATTTATGCGCTCAATATTTATTTAAGATCAGTAGGAGTTACTCAGGTTTAGTCACTAGGAAGCCCCTTTAACTCTGAAAAGATAAGCCTGAAATTTGTATGGACCTTTCTGAATATGTCCGGATAACTATTATGGTATGTTAAAGTGATTGATATTCGTGCAATTCACTATAAGATATTAAAAAGATTAGTCACTAAATATCACATTTATTCAATATATTTTCTCAGAAGTAGCTGAATCGGTTTGATTGGAAGTATTTTACATAATTTTTATACAGATTCAGCGATTAACCGAGAGTAATAATGGTTAGTATATAATACAAGATATAGCAAAAAAGGTATTTGGCATAAAGCACTCATACAAGACAACAACATATTGTTTTCACCAGTTTCAAAGGGAATACAAGTGTGTGTGTGTGTGTGTGTGTGTACATAATAGGAAAATACTAACCATGGTTTAGTAAAAGGCAAATTCATAGCTACAAAATATGTCGCAATCGATAAGATTACAACAAGTTCATTCGACACAGATCTCAATGATTAAGCATTGTTAGAAAAATATGTTATTTATTGATGAGATATTACTTGATACACATCTCTTAGATAATTTTCCAGACATTTTGTACAGGCATTTACATTTTCATAGACTCTTAAAAATTCAGAATGTTGTTGCTATATATTTTACGAGATTGCTATATATTTTACAAGATGACTGACCAATTTTAATAATTACAGGTACAAATGAGCAGATACAGCAGGAATCGCGATACATTCCACTAAAGCCTGGTGAATTATTAAAATGATGACATTAAAAAAAACTATATGCAATAAAATTGTTTTAAACTTGGAATTAATGCTACAGAATCATATGGCTTGATTCAGACTTTTTTGGACGATCTTGCATGGCTCTAGCATCAGCTTTAGACTGGCATAATAGACTCAAGGAGGGTTGGGTGTTTGTGAGGGATAAGGATGTATGAGAGATGTAAGGAGGTCAGAGGAGAAGAGTTGAGTGGTCAAATAATGAATGTCATGGATAAGGACCGTTGTATATCAATAGAAACAATAACTGGATAGTTTGATGTCAGTGTGTGAAATGTACACACAATTATTCGGGAGTAACTAAAGATACGTAGGATTTGCTCAGACAAGATATGAAAGAAAGACGTTGTCATGACAGCAGGGAGATGGTCAAACCGATCAATTCATATCCCGCAGTTCTTTATTTTCTGTTGAGCTGCTACAAAAGCTATACTTACTGCTATTATCGGGAGACAAAGTGACATAGTTGCAAATGGATGCACGCTAACTTTCCCAGACTCAAGAATGCCACACACAGCGAATCCATCCAGAAAATTATGAATAATCCCTTTATTGACAGCACAGGAAACATTTACATGCACTGTGTTCTCACTGAACAGAACGTCAACAAGACATATTATGTTTATGTCTTAAGGAGTTCAGAAATATATTCCACTGGAAGAGAGACGCAATTTTAAAATCGGTTAAATATTATTTTCACTAGGACAATACACAAGTCAACAACTCCACTCTTGTCACAGACTATTTGCCCAAAGATGTTTTTTTACACAGTGATCACCACTTATCAAGGCCCGGAAGCCACTCAGAGAGAAGGGTTATTGCAAGTACATTACTTTAGTGTGGAGATTTGATGAAGTGTTTAATTAAGGGGGTGGTTCATTAGGAATTTGTTAACATTTTACTTGAAGACATCCAAGTTGTAGTCCGGAGGGAAGCAGGCAGACGGAACAGAGTTCCACAGGCGTGCAGTTCTAAGAAAGAAGCTTTGTTCATGGAATCCGCGTTTTGATTTAGGCACATATATAGAGTGGAGGAAATTTTTCACAGTGGATTCAGCTAGACGGGTGTTTTTCGTGAAAGATTGGCGAGGGGGGACCAGAGATTGGAGTTCAGACGAGCACCTGCCATGGAAATGACGATAAAACAAGGATAGGCTCGCAACGTCTTTTCTGTGGGAGAAAGGTTGCAGGGTAGAGAAAAGGGCATCCCCCACTAAGCCACGAAGTCTATTTTGTACTCTGTCAAGGCAGGATAGGCTGTTTTTTTAGCAGCTCCTGACCAGATATGGCAACAGTATTCCATCCTTGGACGTACTTGGCTTTTATATAGATAGATAATTGCATCAGTAGTGAGATATCTTCTGGAGCGGTAGAAGGATCCCACCATCTTTCAAGACGGTTCCTCACTCTCCTTATAATCCAGGTCTTGCTCGGTGTAACTTTTGATAATCCTTTAAGCGCACAGAAAACCTCAGAGACTGTCGTTATGAGACAATCGAAGAGATTAAAACGGTTGTGCCGTAAAAATTGATGTTAAAATTTGAGTTATCAAACTTGGTGTCTTTTTTTTCTACGTATTCAGTAACTCATGCTTTTATACGTTGTACGAAGTACAAAGTGAACAAGGTAATATTAGTAAAAAGGGAGTCTACTTTCGTGTGACAGATATTATATCTGTTTAACTTACGTTGGAATACAATTGAAAGAAATAAGGCGTCATTTGCGAATCAAGCACCTATCTTGCAAATTGGCGGAATGTACACTCACTCGAAACAAGATATAATATGAAATCTATTTTCATGGATTCACCGATGAAATAACAGGGCACGTCAGTATTTTTATCACAAAACATATTAGAATGCGTTCGACACTTAACATCACATATATCGTCTGAATTGATAGATTAAAGATTTGGGCGAGATATATTTAAAAGACGAAATTATTATCGCGTGCATGTCATTCGATGACGTGTACACTTACAAATGAGCTACTGGAATAAACACAATCGATGTTTTGTTGAGTTATGAACTATTGTACCAGAAATTACGTAAATACATAATTTCTCTGTCGGAACGAGTTCAGGAATTCTTTGTTTTGAATGCAGCGAATTTCTTAGAAGAAAACGAATAATTGGCGAGTATAATGCATGAAAGTTTGACTTACGCAGCCATGGACATCTTAAAAGGAAGATTTCTCATATTCTTTCATTGGAATTCCAATCAGATCCGGCTAACAAAGAAGAAATGAACACTATCATTTTCAATCGGAATGGAAATAACACGGAACAAGCATTCAATTAAAAAACAAAAAGTTAAAGATATAGACAAAATAGAACAATGCGTTGCTTCAAATATGGTTCTTTTTAGCATTTTGCTATAGTCCTAGAAGTATTAACATTGTTAGGGATTCAAACAAAGTACACACCTCATTAATCATTTCCGAGTTCTTCAATCGAACATTGAGAAACGATTATGATATAAAAATGTCCAATTTTGTAAAAGAGTTACTAGGTATGGCAGCAGTGGATGCGATCTGTTTATGAATTGTTACTAGAGAAATTTGTTTTCGTGTTTTTTTTTACATAGGCATCACCACATTATCGAGGCCAAGAGGCCACTCAAGGATAAGGGTTAAAGAGTGTACAGTAGAAATTGGACATTATAGTAATCATTAGTAATGAAAATTTGGTAAAGTTGATAACTTATATCCTGGTGCAATCAATGAGTGAGATTCGCGGATAGTGGAGACTTTTAAATCAAAGCGGACATGTTATTGTTGTAATGGAGAGGAGGTATAGACAATTAAAGCAGTTAGATTACTGTTAACTCTAAGAGATGTAAAAGGTTCCAAAGGATATATAGAGACTGGCATCATTGAAATGATGTACCCTTGTAAAGTCATGAATAAATGACTATTATTGACACGATACTGGAGATTTTAATGTGGCGTTATAATCTTCCATTCGCAAATATGCTTTTGCAGGTTAAAAAGATACCAAACGCTTTTTTGTGAAGCTTTGGAAAAAATGTTATAAAATGGAGAAAAGACCGAAGGCTGAGAAATCACCTAAACATTTTGCCCATGCATCAAAAGAGAAATTGGTATCATCCGTGAAAGGATGAAGTGCCTTTCACAATAAGGTTGTTCTGGCTCTTATAAAAGATTCTTGCTATTCGTGTTCAGATTTTCTAAGGCTTTGATAACCTTTCCATTCCGTAGTCGGATTTGTTTGGGAAAATCGGTGTAGTAACAATGTATGTATGGGTCTAAAAGAATGCAGACATAATAGATGCTGGATGTTATACCTAATTGACCAATCAACCAGAAAGGACGAAGTTGAGAATCAACATAATGAATGGCCCAATAATAACAAGGATAGAAACTAAAAAAAAAGCAGTACTATCAGGCTGAGTAAAACGGAAAAGATTGTAATAGAAAATTATTGGAAGATGTGTGTACAAAAAGAAGAAATATCATATGTACACAATAGTCAATTAGAAATTATGGTCATTTGCAGAATATAGAACTACCTGCAGAAAATGAAATTTCAGTGTGGATCACTAGCGATAAGATTGATCATTGGCGAGAATTTCTCAAGTAACAGAATAAAATCATGAAGAACATGTAGTTTTCCTCGAACATGGACAGGAATACTCAAAAGATGCTATAAATTCAAAGAAAAAAGAAAGTAAAAAAAAAGATCACA
>NC_136485.1:135057351-135209851 GCF_053919585.1 Euprymna scolopes
TTCTTGCAAAAACTCTCTCCAAATATTCAGTCGATATCCTTGCAGAATAAGACGGTGTATTATCATGCAGGAATACCATCTTTTTCCGGAATGCTAAATTCTTCTTCTTGTGTAAGGGTTCCAAGTGTTCCTTAATGAAGTCAATGTAGAGTTGGGCGGTATTTTTCACTCCATCTGCGACTCTGAATGGTCCTACCAGCTAATTGCCAATGATTGCAGCCCCGAATATCTCACCACCACCACCAGCATGATGTTGACATCTGATCCTTCATCATGGTACAATCCTCCACTACACCAATCGGGTCCATCAAGGGTCGCTCGAAACTCATCGGTTAACAAAACAGTTAAAGAATTCACCTTCATGTGATCTCTTGCCTACTCCATCCTGTTTTTCTTGTGGATATCCTTAAATTGAGGGCAGACCTCTGGCTTTCCAAATTTTCCAATCGTCTTCAGGATACGGCAACGAGTTGATATGGGCACATCAGGAACGCCAGTTTAAAAAAAACAAAAAAACTTGTTTACTAGTGGGTTACGGCGAACTTCTCTCTTGATCTTGTTCAATGTTCGACGTGACAGATATGATTTCTTACGAATGTTCCCTTTGTCAGAACATCCGTTGCAAAGTTGAGGGTTAGTACAATATTTTTTGATTGTACGATAATTACCGTAGAATTATTTGGCAATTTCTATATATAGCCTATAACCCCAAAGTATATAAATTTAATAATAAAGAAAACCATTCATTTCGCAGAAAACTGCCGAAACTTAACTAACACAGTAATTTATCAATCAACTTAAACCAGGCTTTAGATTTAAAACAATCGAAAATATTATTATGGAATTATTAGCAATTTTATCAATGTGCAATTTCATTAGGACTGTCTGTTCTATTTTCTACGCATAAGTCTAATAAAACAGGCGTTGGTATTTAGCATTATTTACGTTGTAAATAATGAACCGTTCGCAAATATGTGACTTTAATTTACAATATATTAACAACAAAAATTCCACTTAAGTGTAAATAGTTTTCCGTGCCCGTTCATATCGTCAGAGATAACATTCTTGAACATAAATTATTTCTCAAACTTCAAATTCGTGGAACTCATTTCAACGCGGCTGCTACTCTGAAAAAAAAAAGTTGGTCTACTTGAAGTCTAATGACAACAAGTACTCGTCATACATTGTGCCCATCCTTAATTCTATTAATAATTAACAAATTTTGTATAAATGTTATGTCAAAGTATAATATATTTTAGTAAAAATGGTAGCATTTTCGCGAACACTTATTTCTTGTGTTCTTTGGGATTAAATATCTTTGCATGGTCTGTCTTTTCATTAAACAGTTCCTCTTTGAAAAAGGGATTATTTTAATATCATCAGCATACTAAATATATGCGTATTTTGCCTGTAGCATTTAGTTCTTAATAATAAGAGGTCGAAATATTGACACACAAGTGTAAAGTATACACTACATGTCTGCCTATTTATATATATATATATATATATATATAGAGATGTATATATATAGAAAGAGAGAAAGAGAAAGAGAGAGAGTGAGTGAAAGAGAAACAGAGAGATATGTGTGTGCGCATGTGTGTTAAATAGGACCGAAGGAATACGTGTTGTAGCCGTCTGCGTATTTAGCAAATGGTGAGTAAATTAAAATCAAGTATGATTACTTTGTCACTAATCAATTTGCTGTGAGCATCGTGCCTTCTTATCAGCAGGAAATCCTCTTGTTATTTACCTGTCGTGTTATATATTTGCCTTAGAATTTGTGTATCAGCAACATCCATTGCATCTAGAATATGTTTACGCGCGCTTTATATGAGCACACCCACACACACACACACACACACACACACACACACACACACACACACACACGTATATATATATATTTAATTAAAATTTGATTTTTAAATTTTAAATTATAAATCACATTACTTAATATTGAATTAGCTCTAGGGCATTTAACTATCGAGCTTATTATATATTTAAATTACAACGAGCACTTTCTATTTCCTGTATTTTAATTAAACTAGTAATTTCACTGTTACATTAAAATACACTCTGCTCTTTAGACTATTGTTCTAATCTCCTTTAAATTATATATATATATATATATACATATATATATATATATATCATATATATTTAAATATTGCAGCATTACGAATATTTTTCAAATTCAATTTAACATAATATAAACAATTCTTTATTCGGCAATATTTTAAGTTATAAATTTATTATATTTTTAATAGAATATCTTGTTTTGTTTCTCCGGTTTAAACTAACTAACCCTATTTTCATTTTCCGTGTTTAATCGTAACAATATTACTTTTCATGCTCGCATCTTTCTATATACTCCGTCATTTTTTCATAAACCATAAAAAAACTATTACTATCTACTACAATTTACTTAATAAAAAAATCATAAAAAAAGACGTAATTAAGTACATAAATAGTGAATAGTTAGGGGAAGATCGGTTAGCGATGAAGCACAGCGTGGACGAATAATAAGCGACAGTACAACTGAGCGACAGATCGGGATAGCGGTGAATTATTAGCGACAGTAGTAGCCGAATCGACGTAATTTTGAGGAGAGGGCGAACATCGCGGGCGCGAAACGAATGAATACATTGTATAGAGGGAAAAATAAAAAAGCGAATACACACACACACACACACACCCACACACACACAACCACACACACACACACACATATATATATATATATATATATATATATATATATATATATATATATATATATATATATATAACTGGGCGACGTTCTAAGAAAAACACGGGTTCTCCGAGGCGGAGACATAAACCTTAATATCGTTAAAAAAAATCAACAAAACCACGTAAACAGATGAACGATAAAAACGAAGCAGTAAAATCGTATATGGCAAGATAGCGTAGGGTATAAGGGCGCTGGACTGAAATACATAAGGTGCAACGTTCGAGTCCTATCAACAGTGCGCTGATTAGGAGTAGGGCTCTGAAACACGTGTGTCCGTAAATTGCTGTTTTCAAAAATAGTAATATATATATATAATAATAAAATATATAATAATATTATATATATATATATATATATATATATATATATATATATATATATATATATATATATAGGGTGAACAGAAAGTCCTTGGACCATTTTTAGTTTTAAAATTAAATATTGTTAAAATCACTTTTTCTCTTTTCGAATAAAGTAAGTATTTAGTCTAACGATTGATCTAATAATTTTAAGCAAAATATTAAAATAATTTTGTTTAAACTTTCAGAAAAATGAGCAAACGAGAGGCCATAATCCAGCTTCATTGCGCGGGTAGGACAAACTCAGAGATTATTAAGCTCTTGAAAGTGGCTAAATCCACCGTGTACCATGTTGTGAACAGATTTAAGGAACTTTGTACATCTGAAGACCGTCCTAGGAGTGGAAGACCTCGCACTGCTCGAACAAAGAAGGTGATTAAAGCTGTCCGAGAGAGGGTAAGGAGGAACCCGAAGAGATCTGCAAGACAAATGGCTAAAGACATGAATGTGAGCGTGGTCTCGATGAGAACCATCGTAAAAAACGATCTCCAGTTGTCCCCCTACAAGATGAGAAAAAGACAGTACCTCACACCTGCCCAAAAGCACAAGAGACTTGAAATAACACAGCTTCTTCTTGGAGAACTGAAGGCTGGCACGGCAGAGCGAGAGATCGTTTTTTCTGATGAAAAACTCTTCACAATTGAAGCGACTGTTAACAATCAGAACGACAGAGTTTACGCAAAATCTTCAGCAGACATTGATGACTCCGTGAGAATAGTTTTCCGCCGACAAAAGCTGTCTTCCCTCATGGTGTGGGATGCAGTCTCCAAATCTTGGAAGTCGCCTTTGATTTTCGTGGAGCAGGGGGTTAAGATCAATACAGATCGCTACATTAACGATATTTTGGTCCCAGCATTTGAAGAGATGAAGAAACACTTCAAAGATCAGCCTTTCACCTTCCAACAAGATGGAGCACCATCCCACACCTCCAGAAAAAAACTCAGGACTGGTGCCAACGTAATTTTCCAAGATTCTGGAGTAAGAAGACGGGGCCTCCTGCATCGCCTGACTTGAATCCCATAGATTTTTCGGTGTGGTCTTTGTTGGAGGCAAAGGTCTGTTCTGTTGCTCATCCAAGTGTTGATGCTTTGAAGACATCTCTTCTGAGTGAATGGGCTAAAATACCTCAGGAAACGCTGCGTGCCTCGGTTGGAAACTTCAGAAAGAGAATTGAACGTCTAATCGAAAGGAAGGGACATCACATTGAAAATATATAATTTGAATTCATTCTTGGTTTCCTAACTTATAATTTTCACTCATGTTTAATTAATATTTTTGTAATTTTCTATTAATAAACCACTTTTGAATTGGTCCAAGGACTTTCTGTTCACCCTGTATATTATTGTTGTCTTAAAGAAGTGAATATCGTTTATTTTCCCTACGTTTGCACTTTGCTACAAACCCGGGGACAATTCCATTTTTTTTACATTTTGTTACGTCATCATTCCGCCGTTTTCATCTGATCTGAGGTAGCATAACAGATATGGTGGCTATGGAAACCGACAACAAATCAGAGTAAACTGACTCTCTGTTTCTTTAATATTCTGAGAACTTTTGAACGCAGTAATTTTATTATAATTTTGTTATACTAAAGGAAAATGGATTTTTTCAAAATATACCTGAGAAGATGACCTATGAAATGTACAAATTGTTAGAAATTTGATCACAAAATAAATGAGCCGTGAAGCATTAAAACAGTAGTACTGAAGAATATATATTCAAATATGGTAGTGTTTGAATTATACACGCACACAGACATATATATATATATGTACATACGCACACACACGCACACACACACACACACACACATATATATATATATATATATATATATATATATATATATATGTAATGGTATACCACGTTTTTTGTATAAGTGAAAGACCTGGACTATGTACCAAACTCATCTCATAAAATTTCACCAACAAAAAGTTCCACTAACAAAAATTCCACCAACAAAAAATTCCACCAATAAAGACTTCAACCAGCAAAAATTTCGAGCTATACTAAACATCAAATGGTATAACACTGTACCCATCAAAAGTCTCCTTGAGAGAGCAAACGGCTGAAGTATTGAGGCCACATCCATGAGGAACAGGCTCCGTTGTTTGGGGCACATCCTCAGAATGGATGAACAAAGGCTCCCTTGACAAACACTGTACTAGGAGCTAGCCACAGGAAAAAGGTCTATCGGCCACCCTCTTCAGCGATACAAGGACCAACTCAAGTCCACCCTAAAAAAACACCGGATTTAATCTTCACATCTGGGAAACAAACGCTCTGGATCGATGCCTGTGACGCTAATCGATTATACAGGGTACCAAAGGATACACACCAGAAAGGAGACTGGCAGAGATCAAGAGGCATGCAAGAAAAAATCGTGCTGAACAATCACACCCCCTGCCAAGCATTGTTTACCTTCCCTGTCCTCGCAATTACATGCTCAGATTTGTCTGAGAAGCCATCTGCGATCCAAACAGTGAGGGCAGAAGAAACTGATACTCGCGAAGGCGAGAAATTGACCTCCGCCGATGACGATGTAGATGTATATATGACTTTTGATAAAATATTCTAATATTACACAATTTTAGGAGTAAAAATGAATCCATGCTATTTTGTATATTTGAAATATTACATGGCACCATACCTGTGCCCCGGATTGACATTGTTATTTATCATGCATGGAAACTACTGTAATTTTTTTATATTTCTCAACTTCAATGAAACAAAAATATTCTTTCTCGCATTCATTCATCACACAAATAGGATAAATCTTACTTCCCAACCCTCTTACTTTGCGCATATGGTTAAATATAAACAATTCATTGTATTAGCATTTATATGTATTCTGCAGAATTTAAATTAACCAAATTTTTATTTGACGAAACAAATGATAAGTTCGTGTTCGAGTAAACTTAGTGTTTGTTAATATTTAATTTTACGTTTATGTTGGTGTCTAATATCAGGGTTATATTATCGGTATATGAAGTGTTCTATGCAAAACAATGCATTCTAGATGTATATCTTTTTAAAGTATGCAGACTTAGTAAAAACTTCGTTGTATATTTATTTGACAATATATATATAATAGTATTGACTTTAAATCTTTCGGTATAAAAATAATTGTCGGATAGTATTTTATATTTTTTATTTATGCAGTGAAATATTTTACACATATTAAACAACTTATAAGGTTTATCTAAATTATTCGGCAGTCATATAGGGTTAACTGTTTAATTAAATATTAGATGTAGCTCTCATGCATGGGTATCAACTGACACTAAACTGACAAAAACAGATCAAAACAGAAGGAATCAATACAGTGTGAAAATAGAAGTTCGTATTCACGGTCATATATATTTGATATAAAAATTAATGGGTTATTAACACATAAGAATATTCACAAAAGCTACAAGCATTTAAGGGCACGAGATTTACATATAAATCTATTATTTTTTATAATTAAAATATATTTACGTAAGTTTCACTACTTATTTCGCATAATCACATGAAACGCTAGTCCCTTCGACGTAATCTCCTTCGGCTGTTAAGCACGTTCGTACCTTCTCAACAACTTGAAAAGGACTGATTGAAAATCCTCGTTTTTCAAAGCTTCGTTTCTTTCTGCAATTGTGCTAAACGACAGCCTCTAACGTTTGTCTTTGAGCTGAGGGAATACCTAAATGTCTCAGAGAACAAGGTCTGGTCTACAGAAATGATTAGTACGGTCTTGATGCCCTATCTTGATCCAATCCCTGTCTACCCTTGACAATCTTCACGCAAATCGTCCGCATCATCAGTTCCCCGCAAATAACTATGTGTACAGTTCCGACACTCGCATCAAAATGTGCACTTATTCTCCCCAAAGACAAACTACCGTTTTTATCTATGAAATTCTTTATTTAAAAACTTTACTCTATTTTCCTAACTTCTGCCCTCCTTCCACTTTCCCAGCATTCCCCACATACTGTGTGCCTTCTTCACTCTTCACTCTTACAAAACTGATGCTCGAGTCATGCAAGATTTTCCAGAATAGGTCTTAAGCATTCTATGCGTTTCCAAGCATATTTTTCAAGGTTACAACAAACTTTTGTTGCATATTGCTATTTAAAGTGTCCACATTGCAAAATTGCATTTTTGAAATTCACCAGCTATACCAATCAGTGTTTAGAAAAAATATTACAATTCCTGTTGTGGTGTTCAATGAATCTGAAATCTTCAAAATTGCTCAGACATATAACAATAACAAAGTAATTATTAAAGAGTGTACGACAATTTTAAAACGTCTGCGCAATTATTGAACAATTCCTACGAAGTTAGCCGCTCCCTGTAAAAAATTGTGTATACTGGTAAATAACATGTTCGCAGATGAGCATATTTTTAAGTCATATGTTTTAATAGGAAAAGGCTGATCTGAGGCGTATGTATGTTTAAATAAAGAAAATCGGTATAAATATCTGATATTAGGATTAATTCACGAGTAAACTGAGGCACTGTGTTGATTGTGTATTACAATAGAATTAAAAAGCAAACCTAAAAGCCGAGTTTCTCTTGCAAATAACTAGGCACTACTTTCAGTGTGAACATAAAGATGGCGTGAAATTAAAAATTTGAACAAAAAATCATAAAGTAAATGATAACTTCGCTATCTTGATCTTAGGTCAGATGATGTGTTTTCGTTTTGTACATTATTTTCTAAGAAACGTAACGTTGCTACGTTAGTTTAATTACAATGGAAGATGAACACGTTAACTACAATCGTTTAATATCTTGTAAGGCAGTCACAGATAACAACACGCATTTGTAGTAAACTTAAAGAATGGTTTCTCTTCTTACATGTCAATGTGTTACTTACTACTCATGGATCGTATTGTCAAGTTCAGCATCTGTTAAGAGTACCAAGTGATGTTTTAACCTTAAGTAAAATGTACGTAATATTGTACGTTTTGATTAGCAATAAATTTGTTATATATCTTTTTCCGTGTTTAAATAATATCAGGTTTTTCAACATTGTTCCACTGAATATGGTAATCCAACATTTACCGGGATTGAATGATGATCAACAAATTTTGCACACTCCCATATTTTTATTGTCACCAATATCAGAGAAATAGTTGACATTTCAATCAAATAATTGATTGCCTGCACTAATTGGGGACGCATCGCAATTCACTAGAAAAGGCTTCACGTGTCTCTCGCAGTGACTCAATTAACAACGCAGTTTTGGCTGACAATAAACTGTAGAAAAACTACTGTGGATTTTATAAAATATTTATATATATATATATATATATATATGTATATCGTGTCGCGGGGTTCGAATCGTTCGACTGGTAGTAATCGTGACACCCTGCACTGAAGAATCCCGAAAGGATGAAACACTAGTGTCTGTAGGTATTTAATTATTATAGTAAAAAAATAATTATGACAGCCCCTTTAAGAAATACGTTTCTTATCGTTGAGCACTTTCTGTTGAATTAAAAAGTCGGTCAATTTAGCTCTTATGCGTAGATCATCGTATAACGATTTGATCACTGTCTGTCTGACGTAATGAACATTTAAATTAAAATGTTTAAAATTCAACGCTATTTCACATGATTAATGGTAGCCGAATGGATACGGCCTCCGCTAATCGAGCCAGAGATGTCTCGTGTCGCGGGGTTCGAATCGTTCGACTGGTAGTAATCGTGACACCCTGCACTGAAGAATCCCGAAAGGATGAAACACTAGTGTCTGTAGGTATTTAATTATTATAGTAAAAAAAAATAATTATATATATATATATATATATATATATATTAGCTTGCATTAAATTTAAAATGTAAAAGTAAAGTATTATGCTTCAATCGTAATCCAAACAGAAATATTAGTTCGAACGCGCCCTTGTTATATCAAAGAAAGTACTGTATATTTCATATGCCTGGCATAACTTCTTGTGCGGTGATAAACGCTTTAATTTCAGTTTAAAATTAGAAAGTAAAGTATCATTATAAAATTTGGATTTAATCAGAAACATGTATTTCAGAAGGTGTCCTTGTAATATCAAAGAACCTCCTGTTGCATTTTTATGTGTGGTCTTTCTGCTTATGTGCGATAAGACTTCTCAAATTCACATGAGGTAAGTTGTGTAAGATGTTAAATTTCGTCAAAATCGCCGGTTCCTATTTCATCGGATTATTTTGATTAATGATTATCGATTGTCGATATTTTTCGAAAGCATTCCGACACAAAACTCATCTAAGAACACTTCCAGGCACATATCGTGTGGAATTTCATAAGCAGTTTTCAAGTCCATAGGAAACAAACTGATTGACACACAGACACACAGAGTTTATTTTCTATAATAATAGAGGTAAACATAGACCTTTTAGTTGAACGACCCGAGTCTTTCAGAAGAAACAATTCGTTATGAAAAAATATTAGGAAGGGGGTTTATCTATCCATAGGTGTAATATTTCCGTATTATAAGTAAATATAACTTGAACATGAGAAATGATTATCAATGCTATAAAATCTCTGACTACAGAAATTATGTACAGGCCGTTATGACCTCTATAGGTAGCTTATTATACAGTCCTTGATTGATATTGTGTTTTATGTTGAACTGATTTTGTCCACATTGCACTTTATTAGATTAAGTTAACAAACCTTATCAGAGATAAGCATTGCATTAAGCCGATGGTCCAAATTTCAAACAAGTCACCGATTATCTTAGCAGTAGTGGCAGCAGTGAATCTTTAAATTCAACGATCGATTTCTGTCTAGACACTTCAGTGTTGCGTTGCTGTACAACCGCTTGTCAGATTAACACTGAAGCCGTAACTTCGAATTAATAGTCTTGGCATTTGACGTACTTTTTATCTCGATGACATTGACTGATAAGAATGTCGGTAAATACTACAACTGTCAACGGCAGATAATTGTCGATATAAAAACGATATGAATTTCTACGCTAAGACCTAATGATCGGGGGAGATTTAACTATTACTTAACAAAAAATATAAACAGGCTTTAGAAGTAACACAAATATGAACTATTTTATCAGTTTGTCTGTTAAAAGCTCAAACAAAACAATATCAAAAATACACATTTCTTTAATCGTTAATCAATTCAGTAATGTGCTTACAACAGCTTCCACTAAGTCACAGGGCTGAGGTGAATTTCAGCCAGTATTGAGGACATGTCGTTGCGCGTTCGAAGACTGGGGTGCTAAACCTTCACTTCCGCTGTGCATGTTGTGCATTGCTATGGGGTGTTCATTTAATTTTTCTAAAGAATCAAAGAAAAACTTAAATAAACAAATTCTAATAACAGAAAGAAGCAGTTTAAAAATTGGATTACATTTTATAACAAATAATCTACCTTTTTCATTCCCTTAAATAATTGTAAAAATCTGCACGTATAACATGCCAGGTTTTGTTAACAACTTACAAAATTTTGAATCATCTTAATGAACAACTTCGTCGAGACGCTTCCTAAAAGAGTAAGACGATAGTGGATATATTTCTCTAGTATTTCTGAAGTATTTCTAAAGCATTTCTGAAGTATTTCTAAAGCATGTTTATCATGGGACATATTTGGTGTCGTGTGCGGTATTTAATTTACTATTAGATTGCGTTGGCAATTATTAATAACAGTGTACGCTTCACAATGTTTTTAATACAATTTTACTAAATAGTTTATTTTAGTAACCATCTCATCCACTCTAAATTTACTCTATTAATGGGGTTTCCGTTTCATAAATGCCGTCTGACTTTTTATGTTTCGTCGACTATTCCTTTTTCCTTCCCCAATTCTTCTGGTCCTGGATATGACCTTAAACTCTATCCGATGGTGAGGGCCCCAGCTTGCAGGCCTTAGGGAGTGTGGAGCCACCCTTTAATTGGCACTGCTCCCAGGTCCATTCTGGCCCGGAGAGGTAGCACCTGTTAGGGTCCCAACTATGGGTTAAATAGAAACCGACATTAAAAGCACATATACTCTATTAAAAAAAATGTTCTTCAAAATCACTGGATTCGCCAGTAAATAACCCAAAATTGTTTATATGTCGCTAAACAAAAACAAACCAATCAACCAACTAATTCTTCTACAACGACAGGCGACACGGAAACACTAGGATCTGCCTAACTTCGAAACCAACGTTTTATATACTCAAACACCAACGCTTTTATGATTCTGATACCCACTCCTATGCAAATAAGTACGGGCCACGCTTTCGGTCTAATCGCGAATGCACAGTGCCATTTCTGTGTCTGCCGGCATCATTCCTCTTTTTAATGTCTCTTATACTGATAAAATCTTAATCCGGTTTCTAGTCTTCATGTCTAGTTTATAGACTAGCTCATAATAAATTATTTGCAGGTGTCTTAATACTCCCTCTATGAATATACCCAATGAATTACAATACAACATCCGCTCTGCCGTCCCTGTAATTCATAATGACTTCAATATTTCAGTTAATGCAATGTAAAACCTATATCTTACATGGTACAGAACATACGTAAGAACAATAACTATTTTGAGAGGTAATTTGTTGTAATATCAGACTTATTTATCCAGAAAGTGTAAGAAAACAGCAGAACGCCCAGCTTTGCCCGGTAGGGAAATGTGGTTATATTTAAATTGACGAGGATTTTGTATTTGATTTTATAGATGTAATTAACTAATGATTATAATATTGTATCTAATATTTACTAGTTAATACAAAAGTAAAACAAAATAAATTAGGTGCAACCTACTTGCATCGAAACAAACACAGAGAGTTCTGCAGCATAAACCGCTACTACATGTGCTAATCCATACTAATATATAACGTTATAAGTAAACTTGTTTAAGGTATAAATGCATATGTGGTCTTTATTAGTAGCAATATATTTAGTCGATTTATATCCGCCAAATCCTAATTTTTAAATATTCTACCTTTTAGCAGTCATTTTAACCGTATAAAATCCAAATTGAATACATTTAACATGTCTAAATCTACTATGTATCAAGTTTTAAGGCTGTAGACGTAGCATTTAAGAGTTACTGTCAATGTCATTTCTAGAAAAAATCATATATATATATATATATATATATATATATATATATATCAGAAATCGTGATTACAAAGGAAAAAACATATCTGGATGGTATTGGCTAGAATCGAATGTGAAACTGTAGCTTTCAAAGCTTTGTTCTAACGGGGCACGCTTACGAACGAGTGAAAAATTATAATTAAAAATAAACTACGATAAATGTACAAAATGTGTAAGGATGTTTTCATTTCCACCCATTTTGTCCCCTTAAAACTATTTTTACGAGATAAAGCCCCATAAAAGAAGGGCCAGTAAAACATCTAATAATTTGAGGTCCAAAGCGTCGCTCTGCGACTTTTAGTTTCGGTGTAGATAGAGTTTGAATAAATGAAGACAGAAAGAAAGACAGACAAATAGACTTATAGCCTTTCATACATAATATTATTAGAGTGGATCGCTCGGCTGTTCCTGATTCTAAAATACGCTTAAAAATGACATTTTAATTTTTCCATATTTCGTATATATTATTATAGAGTCGCCATTTCAGATGTAAAAAGAAAAGTATTTTGTGTGCCCTCAACTAGAATCGAAACCGAAAACAAAACTGTAGCGTTCAAACCTGGTAACGTTACAACTGTCATCATAACAAATGTTCCAACGAAATTTCAACAATATCGACTCTGAAAACGTGTAGATTTATTATGATATTTAGTGGTTAATACTACTTTTTTCATATTTTCCCTGTGCATGTAGCGGAAATTATAATTATGTGTTCTTTTGAATATTATTATAACACCGGGCTATACAAAACTTAAACCAAATCGGGCACGTTGTTCTCGTGAAAACTTTATGCAAATATGCTAATGTTATAACTAATCCATATTAATCCTTAATCGTGCATAGGGATATCAACACAATCAGTTTGATGGAATATATTCTAATAATATCCATACAAAATTTCAGTTATACGGGCTAAGTCGTAAAAGAGAAAAAGTGAAACGAACTGACATATAATATAAGAAACATAATATAGAAAGATGACATGAAATGTAAGTTTCGGTGTGTGAATATACTCAATTATGGCTTTATACTGGCAGATGTCGTCGCTGACAAGTTGATATCTCGCATGGTGTAGGTGATACAAAAGAATTTGTTGTGGTTTGTATTATCGCTGAGAGATATTTTTTCTAAAGACGTTGTCATTACTAGGATTAATTCCGTCTATCAAGTCCTGCCTTTAGGAAATCGGTATTTATTTGGCCGTGAGTCAAACGCAGAATTGAATGGCTCTTTCGTACTAGTAATGTACGTGTTATATATGTGTGTTTATAATATCTACAGGAGAGGATTTATATAGAAGACTGGGGATGAATATTGTTACATTGTGGTAAAAATGTTCTCATATAAAAGTGTCTGACAGCGACCACACCCGACCATTTTCCACAAGACCATTTATTCTATCTTTGGTTTTCAACAAAAGTAATAATAAACCGAATAATAAGAGATGTCTAGAGGATGGTGCAAGAAATAAATACGAAAGAAAAATAACAAAATATAGTAAAAGAAAAGCAACAATATTTTAATGTCAAACTCAAAGATTACAACGTAATGCATGAATAGTACTATAAAGACATCTATATATTAATGCCTTAGTCCTTTTTATGTACTTATTTTTGTAAGTACGTTCGTACGTTCGTGTGTCACGGTTTACAGAATAAAAATATTCGCTTGGGAGATCGTATTTATTATAAAGGAGGATAGAATGTAATAACATACTCCGGAGACTAAATTATTAGTGTATAGATCACTTATATGATGTTCGTTGTATGTTATCACCTTATACCCTCCATTTTAATAAATATGCATTCTCGATCGCCGAAGAAGCAGAGTAAAAAAATGACGTCGTTTTGGTACCGTTCTCTTTAAATAAAACGTGTTTTTTTTCTTTGAGTTGTATGTTTATTATTTAGTTAAACCTTATTATCCTGTATAAATGGCCTCATTGGCACGATTTCTCAAATAATTTTTTAAATGGTAGTGTAAATATAGTGTGAAATAGTTAGTAAATCATTAGTACCTTTAATATACTTATGTGTGTCGTGTTTTATTTAAAAATGTAACAGACTCAGAGTAAGTTAAACAGATATATCTTGACACAACATTGATTAGATTAATGTGATAAATACATTTGCAGTTTACTAGAGATGGCTACAATAATATCGTGGGGTTTTCACTCGCGCTTAACACCAACAAAATTACATCGGAAAAATGTGCTGTGAAATGTTCTATATACCCTGCTAAATAATTTGTGCAATTTTCACAGGTCACGCAAGTATACGAGATTATATCAAATGGTTTTAATCGATAGAAATTGAAAGCTTTCCAAACACTACCGTCGAGTGTTAAATTTCTCGGTTTACAGGAAATTTTAGCACGAATTACATCGAAATGCTGACAAAATATTAATACCTAACAAGACAGGATTGCCCGGTGGAAACATAGAATACAGCGGTTATCAATTATTAACTAGTTTACATTTTTCTTATATTTAAGGAACGATTTAATAAACATCCATGAAACTTTGAGAAAGTGCTTACAATACTATTCAGCTACTTCAATCCAAAAATAAAGTATTTAAAGTAGTATTTGCGTAACTATGGCAGGAGAAAGAATATATGTTGCTTTCAGAGTGTCAAGTTAGTAACGAGGTTGAGAAAAAACCCCACAATATACCCATAACTTGTTTATTGAAATAATTTTCAGACATTAAATGAACTAGGAAAATGCTTATAGCACAATAACTGCATAGCAATTTCTACGTTCACATAATTAGTAGGGGATATGCGATCCTTTTTTTATAAACGACTTGTGAAAGGCGTTGTTACTTTTATGAAAGATGTTGGTCTATAGAATTTGTCAAATTTGTGATTTTATCAACGGTTATTCCTTGCGATATCTCTGGGAGAGTATCACCCAACTCATTTTGCTCTTAAATTGGCGTCCACTTGCATAGCGATGTCGCTTCATGATACTAAAAACGTTCTCAATTGGGTTCAAATCTGGTGAATTCGCAGGCCACTCCACCTTCCGTAGACCAGAGAACCCCAATTGTTGTAAATATTCTTTGCTTTTGTCTGCTGCCTGTAAAAGAAGAATTATTCTGCATAAAAATAAGTTCTTCTTTACGTCAACCTTTGTTTCTTCAGCCATGGTTCAAAGTGCTCCTTCAGAAAAAAAAACACAATGTAAGCATTTTACGTTAATTTTACGCCTTCTAGAGGTTTCCATGTTAGAACTAAAGAAACCCCGATTATCCCAGCCCAAATCATTAGTCCATCACCACTTTGTTGGCGCCTTAAACGTTGATGAAGATGTCGTCCATCTAGGATCCATCCCTTGCTTCAGCCATCTGGGCCATCAAGAGTGACAAGCACTTCTTCCGTAAACAAAACTTTAGAAAAATGCGGTTTCATGTTGTCCTCTGCCCATTTGGTTGTGTGCGTGATGTTGCTTTAATGGAGGTTTTATCATAGATAAATAGACTTTCCAACTTCTTTCAGAAGGCGACATCGCGTACAATTTGAGGCATTCGTCAATCTGGTCTGGCCTCCCCAGGGTTCTTAACAACTTCACGTTTAATTTGGAGTACAGAACGTCGTAAAAAAACTCTAGATTTACTTTTATCAACTGTCTTACGTACGTTTGTAGTTTCGTCGATAAAGTTCTTCACAGTTTGATGGTATTTTCCTATCATTTCAATATATCGAGGGTGGTTTTATATTTTGCTAGCTGTTCCGTAATAGTACTCTTTTCAGAACTACTCAAACCACCTATAGGACTCATTTTATTGACGCAATAAACTGCCTTGTTAATAATTTGAGACACTTTAAATACCGTGGATTCAGCAATTACGATGGCAAGTTTACATTGCGCAGAACATAACGGAAATTTCACGGTACAGGCAGCTACATCTTGCTAACGGTTCCGAAGCTTTTGATACGAAACTACCGCTAAGTTTCTTAAACTGGTTTAAAAAATGTTATCTCGTTAAGAATTTGACACACAGTTTAAAGCCAGTACAGATTTGAAGTCATTCTCCTTTTTTTCATTTGTTTTATGATGTTAAAACCGAATAAAGCAATGCAAAAGTACGTAAATTTGCCTAAAAGCTCCTGGTTTCACTCCGCATACTGGAAAGTAAAACAAATTTCTTACACTGAAATATTTGTAGCAATTAAGAAAAAGTATAAAAAACATTTAAAAAGCACCTTATTTAATTCCCTTTTATGAGAACATTGCACGGCGGAGTTAGTAATTCGCGCAAGTAAGAAATACGTAAGAAGTAAATGTTAAAAATGTAGTTGAGGTAAAGTTTTACCAGAAATTTCAGTGGCGGAGAGAACCATTTAGACCAAGATATTGGTGTTAATTTAGTATTTGTGTAGTGAATAGTAGAAGTTTATTAATGAAAGCTGAAATGAAAATACGAACGTGTAAAAACAGATTCGACGATGACGTGATTTGAAATTGCGACTAATAGATTAATTTTGCTATCAACTCCAACGACATTTATTTTGTGTGGCCGCGAATTTTTATGGTGTGTAACGGTAGCGAATAATCTATGTACATTTTTATTACACAAACAAGCTAAAATAATAGTCGGGTAACGTACAGTAATATGAGTATAAAAAGTTGTTTGTTGTTTGTATAGTGAAGCGGAAACGAAAGATGGGAAGCTTTTGTTTGTGTTCGTAAATCGTATGCAGTTATACTAATAATAACTGATGCTAAAGCGAAGGTAGCCGTGCCAATGATATTCGTATGTTCTAATAAATTGTTGCTTGAACAGGAGACTTAATTATTTTGTACGATTATATCAACGTAATATGTAAGAAGTAAATAGATAGTCGTAAATTGAATTATTAGCCGGTGTATCAAGTATTAGCAAGAATAAAACAACTGTTGATTTAGAGTTCTATGTAAGGACGGAAAATGAAGAGAGAAAATATTGGCTACTATTTCTCTTGGATGAGAGATAGATAGTTGTGTGTAAAAATGCAGCGTTTAAGAAAAGTTGAGAAAATATGACTAATGATGCTGGAAAACATGCTGGTCTGTTAGGTGGTAATGGTGAGTGAAAGAAAGTAGAATAGCAATCGAGACATTAGTTTTCATATGTTGTATTTTTGTAGAGTACAAATCGTTATTATATTAGAAGAATAATATAACAAAATAAGCAAGACCCAAATACAAACCTGACTATAAAGTGACGCATATGAACGAATAGAGTTATCTTCTCTGTATGCCGTATTTCTATATATATATATATATATATATATATATATATATATATATATATATATATATATGTGTGTGTGGGGGGGTTGTGTGTGTGCCTGTGTGTGTGTACAGAGACAGAGGCAGAATGACAGAGACGGCTTATAATGTTGGCAGACTATGAATACCTACTGAACTGTTTCCTACGCGTGGAATATCTGTGGCAAGTGTTGCGCATTCCCTTCCACACCTCCACTTAGTCCATATTGTTAAATACCATTGGCAAGTGGAAGTTCAGGACGGCTGTAAATAATGATCAGATAAGAGGGGATTGCGTAGACTTTTCCCATATTATAATCAATTTGGTACTAGCCAGATTCAGCTGCAGTGATCTCAGAAGAACGGGTGTATCAACATGACATACCGTGTAAATATTAGTATACGTATGTGCGTATATCTGTATTAATGTATAACGATACATTTTCATTTGTATATACACATATATATATGCATATATATATATATATATATGGTTATACATAATACAGATATAGGCATATATATATATATATATATATATATATATATGTATGGTTATACATTAATACAGATATAGGCATATACGTTAAGATATACGCACACGCGTAACCACACATTTTTATTTATATATATATATTTATACAGATAAAAACCATAATTTTTCTTTGTATACACACACACGCACACACACACACCCACACACATATATATATATATATATATATATATATATATATATATATATATATATATATATATATAATACACAATTTTGTTCAGACTCATTATTTCATTTATATAACCTTGTATATGTTATCTTGGACCTCTTCATTACAGCCGTTTCGTAATTGGATGATAATTCAATTATTTTTTGTTTTCATAGAAATTTTACTTCTCATCAATACGTCAGATGTTATCTTCATCAGATATTACCAAGACAAAAGTTAAATTTATACATAATACACTTTATGCGATCGTTAGGGGTAAGGAAATCCCACCCCACATTGTTGCAGGTCGGCCATCACAAGGAAAATATATGGTTATATATAATTACAGATATACGCACATACGTACACTAATATTTTAGAATTTCAGGTACTTATATTTAAAGTATAATCCGATGTTTTTTTTTTATACATATAGTGAAAGGAAATTAACATAGCATAATGATTAGGATATTAAATCATAAAAAGTAACATTAACAGGAAATGATTTCATAAAGATATTAAGAAAAAGAATTAATACATTTCTCAGAAAAAAACTTCGAATATTATATGAATATAAGTGAAGATGTATAACGATTTATAATAAATAGCACAGAATATATTGATAGTGGAGTAAGAATAATATATAGGCGATAAATTATCATCAATTGGCAAATAATGTAAACGAATAATTAATCTATAGAAGTAATAAAAACCATATAAATAATAAGAACCATAGAAATAATAAAAACCATGGAAATAAAAAAGATAGAAATAAAAAAACATATAAATAAAAAACAAAGAAATTTTGAAAAAAACATAGAAAAAATAAAAACCATAGAAATAAAAAACATAGAAATAATAAAAAACAAAGAAATAAAAAACACATAGAAATAATAACAACCATAGAAATAATAAAAACCATAGAAATAAAAAATAGTGAAATAAAAATCATAGAAATAAAAAACAAAGAAATTAAAAAAAAACATAGAAATAATAAAAACCATAGAAATAATTAAAACCATAGAAATAATAAAACCATAGAAAAAATACATAGAAATAATAAAAAAAACATAGAAATAATAAAAACTATAGAAATAATAAAAAACATAGAAATAATAAAATCCATAGAAATAAAAAAACATAGAAATAGTAAAAATAATGACGTAACAACGGAAAATTCAATGGCGCAAACTTTCTGCATCCATGATAACAGAGCATTGGTATATTTTTTTCACAAATGAATATAATTTTCTTTTTCTTTCTTCCATTTTTCTACCACATTCACACCGCTTCTCTGATTACTAGAATAGTTACTATGGGACCCATGTCCTTAATTAAAATTTAGAAACTTAACGGTGTATTTCTGCCTTTACTAAAAGCTTATATCGTGATGTCAATATTAAGTGTCGGTAACAGGATGAGTTACCTTCCCCGACAAAATAGCATTATGGTTGCCGTTAATTGGTACCAAGTTAACTTGTCATTAAATAAATTACAATAAGTTTACCAAGGTAATCAAAATGGTAAACTTAAAATATATTATAAATATTAAAGAGTTAATATTTACAAGTAAAGTAATCTCAACCAGATGTAAACGCTCAATAAAACCGAAAAGGAAATAGAGCTTTATTTTTCACTTTTTTTAACCTCCTCTTCCCTTACCTCACCCTTTTTTTTAACCAAGTAAGATCTGTGGCTTGCTTGTGGTTTCATTAAATACTTTTACATGTAAAATCCGATCCCGCATGTTGCAAATTCTTGCCCTCTGATGAGAGGGGAGAGTATTTCTTCGAAACTCCGCGGATTAAGGACTATCCACTTATCTTGTGCTTCCTTTTTAAAAGTAAATGTTTTAACTCTTTATCAAGATGTTTTTTAACATATTTTATTAATCATTTGTTCATATATATATATATATATATATATCTTGCTCTGTTTATTGGTTATGATTTATAATTTCATTTAATTCATTTTTACCTGGCATTATATATATATATATGTGTGTGTGCTTAATTTTGTATATATATATATATATATATATATATATATATATATATATATATATATATATATATATATATATATATATACCATTTGAAAATTAATTCGCTGTTTCAGTGATAAAGACCGCCTAGTAGCTGAATTTTTTCAAACGACTGAAAATACTCTAAATAAATTTTAATACACCTTTTTCGTATCCTGGAAACAGTAAATAAATGTAAAATATATAATTACCGTGTTTTCTTCTAGTAAAGGTGACCGAATGATAATATTATGAATCTGTGGACGTCGTGTCAGGCTACTTGTAGATTTGCAGATTAAACCACAAATATGACAATTTACTTTGCCGGATTTGCTTTAAAAGCCTCTTGATATGATTGTCGCTCCTCTCTTCGATTGTGTGATATCAGATAATTTACAAAACCAGCTTTTGACAAAAATATTTGCCACACACAGCGTTCTTCATTTTTTCTTGTAATTCATCTGACATTATCTTTTCCATCATGTATCTCATCACACGTTTTTAGACAGCAAGATCTACACGATGCTCTTCAAAAGTTTACAACTGTGATTGTTTTCTCCACAGTAATATATCTCTTGCTTGTACTTTCTAGTTAAGTACATCCTTCTCAAGTATTTTCAAGTTGTTTTTTCAGAGAATCCTTAAACCTTTTTCTTGGTTTATATTGAGATATTTTAACCCTATCTATTACGCCATAAAACAGTTGTTTAGGAATCTTTTGCCCTCCATTCTAAATAAGTGTTCAGTTCAGTGCATCTGCTTTTGAATGATTTTCATTTTTATATTAGTATTATTTGATCCTTTGGGAACTACACTGTAAGCCATAAGAGTGCTTCTGTTAGTATTAAGTATTCTTCAAATACAACATTGATGGAACCTTTCAATAAACTGAGATGCCTTCTATAAGTTGTTTAAATCCCTGGTCCATATAGCGGCATAATGATAAAGCATGCTTCGTAAATACATAGTTTTTTTGTATGTTAGTCCCAGATCAAACCACACATATTCTCTAGTTTGCCAAAAGCAGAACTGACTTTGGCTATTCTGTGAGGTATCTTACCATCAAGTGTACAGCCCTTACTCACAGTATAACCTAGATATACAAAATTTCCATGATATTTAACTTATAACCATCAACCAATATGTTTGGATTGACATATGGCATTTCTATAGGAGGCGAATGCATACATACGTTTTCCTGAGGCTAATGGTAAGTTGAAAAGCTTTACAAGCCTCTGATAACTTGTCCATAATCATGTCCGTGTCTGCTTCTGCGCGAAAACAAGGTATGTAGTGTCTGCATATGAAAGTTCAAGAACCTTGTAGTGAAAAGTTTCAACTTTGCTTTGATACAGACTATGGCCGCGTTTTGATCCCGGGTTTACACAAGTTACCTTGTGAATGGATGTTCTGTTAGAAGGTGTTTCATTCTGCAAGATTATGTTCAGTGCACAAATGCAAAAGAAGAATCGCCTTATCATTTGCCTTACCAAGGCCGTATTTTCCTAAGATACCTCAGCTGCTGGGGTCACTTTCAACCCATGTATTAAAGCCAGCAAGCAACAAAATGCATCTGCTTTTAATATCCCTTTGATGCAATTCCCTAAATCTTGATAAAAAAACTCATTTCGACATCATGCCTACTATCCAAAGTAGGGGATATATTGAGATAACTAACGCGTAAGCATCACAAGGTAGTAGTACCTAAGTAACATGATTCGATCAGGAATTCCCCAAGGCTGTTTTAACCGAGATGTTATATTTCTCTTATAGTAAAACCAACTTCTACTTGTCTGCTGATTTACTTGGGTTTGCATTTCCAGAAAAAATGCATACCGCGTACCTTTTTTCAACGGGTTTAAGATAAAGCAGCAATATCCACGCTGTGTCTAGCTAATTATTTTGCGAAAATATCTGCTTATTGCTAGGGATTAACCGACTCATTCGTCTCAAGAACTATTTTTACTTTCCAGACAGCAATATTAGATTTAGTTTTCATTTTAGAATAAATCTCATGTTTTTTTTCTCTTTTTTTTCCTTGCAGAAATGGACTACGGTCAGCTGCAGATAACTGAGCAGCTGAAAATGGAACATACAGTTTTTAGGTCACCTTTTCCTGTCCTCTCCTATTATCGGGATAAGCAGCGCTTCTACTAAAAGTACAACCGAAAATCTTTCCTGTCCCTAAAAAAAAAAATAATAATAATAATAATAATAATAATAATAATAATTCTGATTTCGTTCATCAACGTCTCTCTGGAAAGGGGTGGGATTCATTTCAAGAGGATTTCCTTCAATCCCGGCTTCAAACAACAACAACAACAACAACAACAACAACAACAACAACAAAAACAGCAACAACAGCAACAACAGCAACAACAACAACAACAACAATAATAATAATAATAATAATAATACACTTAAAGCTGCCTGTGTCAGGTTTTTCACTACATATTTTTGGGATCGCATTTATCGTCACGGGGCTTGTAAAGGATAGATATATGTACAAAATGATCTCAATAATAAATGTCTTTACGACACATGTATCACCTTCAGTCAGAATCCAATGATAAGCAAGTGCACGGAACTGGTCAAATACTACCCACACAGAGGTCACGTCATCACTAGCCGCCAGAGGCTACACAGACGCATCGAAGATACTTAAATAAAAATGTAATGTAACCTATTTAAAAGACATTTATTCGTGCGGATATGATATATAATACTCTAGCTAGGGTACATTGTTTGGGTTGCCAATCAGACACAAAAGGTATGGTCACCAGGTAACAGTCAGTCGCATGTATATATATATATATATATATATATATATATATATATATATATATATATATTTATATATATGCATACATATATATATATATATATATATATATATATATATACCTTAGACATAATAAAAATGAATGAGCCATCTGTTTTTGAACACCTAGTGTACATTGATCCAGAGGGAAATTTCTGCTAGACATATATCTACATATATACATATATATATATATATATATATATATATATATATATATATATATATATATATATATGTATATTGCAAGAATTCCGTTAATGATTAAAGTGCATCAGGTTTCCAACAACAGACGCCACACACAATTTGCCTATACAATCTATTATACCCAGTTTAAGTGACTTTTCTATTATGCCGTTGACACATTTATTCGTTCAATTATAATCCTACAGCATTTCCTAGGAAAAACGTCATCACGATCACCTATATCTTTAAAGAAGTAGTTCGTATTTTGTCCTTAAATTCTAAAGTCCTTTCACCACTCTCAGTCATAATCGGGAAGAGGTATCCACACTATTACTATATTTACGCTGCCTCCTTCGTAACTGAATCAGAAACTCAGATACTTACTATTAATTTCCCTTGGCACATTTCTAAAACAACAAGTTTTACCTTCCAAAAATTCCTCTCGTAATAAAAATTGAACTTTGATAAAAACATAACTTTATTTGTTTGTTTGCTTGTTTTTATTACGTATCTCTCTGTTTTTCTATATATTTTGTTTTTCTATATAAATTGGAAGTATTTGCTTTTTAAAATGAAAAAAAACATTTAATTTTTGTTATAAGCGTTTATAGTACGCGTAATGATCGACTCTGAATAAATGAACCATCGTTGTTTAGCCGTTGAATGTAATAAATAACTTTATTAACTAAAATGGATATGTAAGCGTAGTTTAAAGGCGGTTATAACTTGATTAATATGCTTATTGCGACAATAATTTTCTTGGTGATGGTCGCAAAGTACGTGTTCAATATAATAGAATGTTATAATTGAAAACTGATCCCCGACGATAAAAGTTAATCTGAAAGGCAAGTTTTTAATCGAGGAGATTAGCGTGAAAAAAAAGTGTAAATTGTAGAATTCATCAGGAAAGTGGGCCAATATTATTTATAAGCGTTAAAAATACACACAAAAATGTTTCATTATTGCATCAAGCCAATCCTGCGGGATAACATTACAATGCCAAACAGCAAAGACGAGTGCACAGACTGCGTTGATATATATATATATATATATATATATATATATATATATATATATATACATATATATATATGTATATATATATATATATATATATATATATATAATTAGGTAAAATATAACAAATCCATTTATTTTGTCTTTGCGTTAAAAATGACAACAAAGCCATTATTTTCAGATGTAAGCGTTTAAAGTACCTGTAAACATCGATTCCGAGTAAATCAGACATCTTTGATTAATCGGTCAAGGTAAACAATAACTCCCTTGGCCAAAATTGGCATGTAAGCATAGTTTAAAGACGTATATAAGTTGATTCCATAGTTTTCTTTATAAAACACAAATAAGATACAAATGCATAGTTAAATTAAATGACTTTTGTTTTATTTTTAATTAATTTCCCAACATTATTTATTTCAAATAACATTGCCCATTCAGGTATATGACCACCACACCAATTTTTATTAAATAGTATTTTAAAAATCGAGTTTTATGATATGTATATTTTTTTCTAATCAAATCGTTAGGTGTAAATACAGAAAAACCCTGCTTTAATCATGCTTATAATGGAACTTTATTAATTTCGTAACTACCAATAGCGTTTAATGCGCTATAAGTCATAATTACCTAATTAGTTTATGTTGTACTCATTTCATTTAATCGATTCGATTTAACTTTCAATCGGGCCAAAATAGATTTCTTGTAGGATGAAAATCGTGAGAAATTTTACAGAGTTACAAATCGTGGAAGTTTTTAATAGTTATCTTAATAATATATAAAAGATATGTGTATATTGGTACAATAGCTATTTAGTATTAAAAGGAAATAAGTTCAATTTATTGTGTAACGACTGCGTTTTTATGAGGGAACAGCAATATTTGTGATGCATGACCGTGTCCGTTTATGTTATAAGATTGTAAACCGAAAAAATCGGTTAGTCAATTATCCCCCACATACACTTAGAAACTGACTTAAGTAAGCATGTATATATATATATATATATATATATGTATATATATATAAACTATCAGTTCAGTCGAGCTTTGCTCTGATACTAGATATTGTCCATAAGTTTCTGTACATATGTATATGCATTAAAACGTTCTATTCATGTCCAGCAAACCTACATCTAAAATTTCAAGTATTTAGACTAAAACTTAGCGGAGAAGTTTGGTAGTCTGAAAGGTCTACTCTTCAAACTTTGACCGTATGGTAGCCAAATACTCGCCTAAAAAACTAATTAAAATGTTTGCTGCATGTCAGAATACCGTTTATGTAAAATTTCAACTGTTTCGCCTCAAAATTGGCTGATTATTTTGCTAGAGGCCACAAAGGTGACATGTTGAACTTTGACCCTTTTGGCAGCCAAATTTATGGCGACAAAACGATATAAAATTTTCCCTTTATCTGAATACATTTTATGTTAAATTTTATATGTTCAGATCAAAAATTGGTTAATTTATTAGAGATTGCAGAGGTCAATATTTTTTCTAATATGATCCCAAATTTATCCCTTGAATGTTTATTGTTTTGGGCTCAAATCAAATTAAAAAGTTTGATTTATGTCCAAATCACCTACATATAAACTTACAAATGTTTAGAACCAAAATTGACGGAGGGGTTTGATAGAGATTTCGAAGGTAAAATCGTTGAACTCTGACCTCTTTGCAGCTTAATTTCTGTCCGAAAACGGAATAAAAATATTTTCCAAATTTCCATACACTCTATATTAACTCCCGAGACTCTAGACAGAAAAGTGACAAAGTAGTTTTGTAGGGAAATGTGCACACACACACACAACCACAGAATTTAACTCATATATTTATGTATATATATATATATATATATATATATATATATATATATATATAAAGAGAGAGAAGGAATAAAAGAAAGAAACTTTTGTGTGAATCAACATACTATTTTTATAAGCTCTTGATTAATGAAATAAAGAAAACAAAACAACCGTACAGATATTTGAAAAAATAATATTTTTGATGACATTCCTTAGCGCAGTACATTATCTGTCATCCGTAGTGCACCACACAAAGTTGCTTGGATAATATCCAGCATCCTAACCCAATAAATAAGCACTATCACCACTTCCGACATAAAGAACTCTAAAGACTTACCCAACAAGTTAAATAACATTAGTATATATAACAAAACTATAAACCGCTTACATATAACACCATTGCACACTTTTATAAAAATGAATAGACTTATAATAGACATGAGCTATTTTTAATTTCATAACAATTTCTGCAAACAAAATTACGATCTTCCTATGGGTAATTCTCTCCGTGTAGAATCCGCTATTTTTTTTTTTTTAGAATTCCTCTTTTAGAATCTGATGCTTTCAAATTTAGATACCTCCAAACACAAAATATTTTAGATATATTGACGGCATTTTAATATTTCTCCCTGAAAACACTCACATAGATAATATTGACAAATATGGCTCAGTAATACACTCCATATACCTGCCCAATGAAACAGAAGACAATCGTTTATTATCTTTCTAATACATATTTATTATAAAATCAAATAATAAACTTTTCTTAAAAGTTCACCGCAAAACTACACGAAAAATGATTACATATATTTTACTCACACCATACTGACAAGATGAAAACAGGTATGATAATTGGTTTCTTCCTTTGTGCATTAAGTATTTGCAGTTTATAATATATTTTATTTCAATTCTCATATACCAATTACTCTCCTGTTTTCTTTATTTTGCAGTCTATCTCATAAATGTATTTCCTTGCTTTATTGGCATAATAGAATAGCTGGAATTCCATCTATTAAAAAACTTTGTACTCATATTTACGAACGTAAAACTAAAACTATTATATATTTACACTTGAGGCACTGACGAAGCAAACAGGAAGGTGTTGCCTGGCGCTTTCGAGCAACAGCGTAAGTATCAACAACTGCCCGGTCTAAGGGAGGTTATCAACTGGATTAAGATCAATTGAGAATACTGCCAATGACCTGCCCGTTTATTATTAGTGTATTTGATATCCTTTTTTCTCTATTACAAACGCTATATGTGATCTTTATTAATCTTGTTATTGTGACAAACAGACAAATCGAAGTAGAGAAAAGCAGACATACATACACATTGACAAAGGGACGGATGGAAGAGCATTTGTTGTTTCATTTTCTGGCGCGCCCTAAAAAACGAAATCAACATTGGAATCCTTAGTTACGTTCCTTCAAAACGAAAGAAAATTATATAGATTTTTATACATAAGGCATCGTTATTCACTCTTTCATAGGAATGTTAGATCTTCAGCTGATTCTTCAAGACTACAGAATTTATTCTCGCTAGATAATTAAAGACGACCAAACAGAATAATAAATGTGCCATCAGGATTATTTGCTTCATATGGCGGAAACTTATTCCGTTAAAAGGCCTTCAGGTAGAACGCACAAGCAATTCCATTTTCAATATTTGAATCAGATTATATGCCTAGCGTAACTCTGTGGAAGTGTACGTTCTTCGGGTGATGGAAGATCCATGCCATTCCAGATATGTTCGTACGACGCATATACGCACGTATATACACCCGATTAACGATAATGTTACGACATGGCCCTGATCTAAAACAATCTAAAAGTGTACTTATTTCTATTAAAATTGTACGAAAAATACATTATTCCCGGGAAAAGTATAATTTAAAGAAGAATCAAAATTTCACAGATCTTAATTAGAACTTAAGCCAATCAAAAGGAGGTACATGAATTTTTAGGTCGGATAATTTCGTTCGAGAGGAGAGTATTACTTTTCAACACGCATGCTTTTATACTGCGAAAAAAAAAATGGTTGAAGCTATTAGAATTCCGTCAACCAATGCCATTTATTTATCAGAATAAGCTTTGTTTAGTATAAACTGTATATCTATCGTAATCTTTACCAAAGAATATGTCCAATGATTTATCGAGTTTGTTTTTCATATATTTTTTCTTATTACATTGAAAATATAGATACATTTTTCAACAGTAAATTGAAACACATATAAAAATGTTAGGCTGTGCATGGTAGTTAGGACAAAGTAATAGTTTTTTTCAACTGCTTGAATCTGATCTTTTGTTTTATAACAAACCTATATAAAAATTTTCTTCATCGAAATAAATCTAATATATAAAACTCACCTTGTATGTGTGTGTTTTAAGTATGTGTATATGCTTATATATTTTTATGCATTGGATTTACTCCTAAACTAATTAACTGATCATTATAAATTATAATTATGTGTATATGCTTATATATCTTTATGTATTGGATTCACTCCCAAACTTATAAACAGATCATTATGAGTTTTAATTATATGTATATGTTTATATGTGTATATATTGGTATCTATTGGATTCACTCCTAAACTAATTAACCGATCAATATGAATTATAATTATGTGTATATGTTTATATATTTCTATGTATTGGATTCACTCCTAATCTAATTAACCGATCATTATGAATCATTAGCATACGTATATACTTATATATTTGTATGTATTGGATTAACTCCTATACTAATTAACTGACCATTAGAAATTTGATATATTATATGTTTGTATATTGGTATAGTCATAAATCCAAAAATCACTTAGAGTGATTAGTTTTTAATGTATTTATGTGTGCAAAAAATTATTTCAAAGTAATAAGGTACTAGCGTAGTATAATACTCATGAAAAAACAAAGAAAATCTTACCTGTGACATACATGAAAGATATTAAAACCGAAAATCACGTTTTATATTCGAGTACTATGGCTTACATGTCAGAATTAAAGTGCTTCTGTACTATAGCACCCAGATAACAAAACAAACAAATTCTTACTCCCTGGCGTACAGAAAATATAACACAACAGAAAATTACATATACGTAACGAATTTTTTTTTCATTTTTACCTTAGAAAAAAGGTGCCTGTACAGTATCCTACCCAAGAAACAAGGTACTTATACAGTATAGTACTTTTATGAAAAACAAAGGAAATCTTACCCGTAGCTTACATAAAAGTAATCCAAACTGAAAATTATATAATATCTTCGAGTAATATGACATTTATAAAAGAAATAGGGTGCTTCTTTAATATAGCCCTCTATTATAAAAACAAAGTCTCACCTCTGACATACGGAAAAGTTCGCACAACAGAAAATTATGTAAAATCAACGAGTAGTTTACTCTATATATTAAAATAAAGTACTTGCACATTATCCTACCCAACAAATAAGGTACTTGTGTAGTATAGTACTCATATGAAAAACAAAACGAATCCTACCTGTGACGTGCATAAAAGTCATTACAGCCGAAAATCACGTTATATAATCGAATAACATGGCTTTTAAATGAGACATAAGGTGCTTCTTCACTACAGCAATAGATGAAATAACAAACACATTCTTAATCTAGAGGCACAGAAAATTTAGCTCAACAGAAAATTACTTTAAAGTATCGAGAACTTCCATTTTTTTAATTATAAAATTTGGTACTTCTACATTATCCTACCCAGGAAATAAGGTACTTCTACAGTGAAGTACCCATGTGAAAACAAAGAAATCTGTGACGTACATAAGTTATCAAAATCGAAAATCATGTAATATATTCGAGTAGTATAACATTGATATAAAATATCCGATGATTCTCAACTATAGCATTCTGATGTAAAAACAAACACACTCTTACCTGTGTCATACTGAAAATTTAGCACAACAGAAACTTAGGGTAATAATTTTAAATATTTGTTGTACATTACCCGCTCTAGGTAAGGAATTTTTTCCACATACGTGCTATAAATTTCCTGCCCAATGAAAGTACAATGATTCCATACATATATTGTGTAGTACCCGTCCTAGGGTAGGTAAAATATTTTTTTGCTCAAGATGGCAAAAGATACATAAACATAAAAAACTTCCTCTAGTCTAAGAATAACAGATATGTTAAAAAATGTTCTTATTGTCTTATATGGTCACGATCAACGCCGGGTGGCCTTGCTAGTAATAAAATAAAAGAAAAAAAATTAACAGTATGATCCAAAACTAAGAAAGAGTAATTTGTACTGTAAAAATGTAGACAAGTTGGTCCAATTTAAAAGATCTGTGCGATAGGACATGATATTTTGGATATATTACATTACACTGATCGATGAGAGTTGTTCCGTCATAAGTTTACATTTCACTTTCTTAGATGACATAAATGTAATCGTATTATTATTATTATTATTATTATTGTTATTATTATTATTATTATTATTATTATTATTATTATTATTATTATTATTATTATTTATTTATTTATTTACTTGGGAGTCATCACTTATCAAGGCTCAAAGGTCACTCGATATAAGGTTTTATAAATGTAACGCAGAAGAATGGGTAGAATTTGATTTTTTTATGATTACAGCTAGGCAGGCAATGGTTTACATTAGATTTGATGGCTACAATGTTGTAATCAACCGGGGAGCATGCCGGCGGGACAGATTTACAAAGGTGTGAAATTCCAGCAAAGAAGCTTGTTTCATAGAATCTGCGTTTAGATTTAGCCACAGATAGAGAGTGAGGAAAATAGTAGTTGCAGCTATTCGAGAGTTTTTATTATTAAAGGCATAAAGGCCTAAATATAGCTTTTAAGTGGGCTTTGTACATCATTGTTTTCCTGCTCCTTACCTTGTTTAGTCACTAAGACTTGAGACGTTACCCTGCCTCATTTGCTCGCCCATAGTTGGAAAGAAGCGGTCGATTAATACTTCATCAGAGTGTATAGTAAACGTTACCCAATAACACTAAATTAAATATGCACTCACGAACACACACTGGCATACACGCACGCATACAATACCCACACACATACATACAAAGCTTTTTTCTTAGAACACACACACACACTTACAACACACATACAGGCATGCATACACACATACAAAGCTTCTTTCTTAGAACTGCGCGCCTGTGGAACTCTCTACCGCTTGCCTGTTTCCCTCCTGGTTTCAATATGGATGTCTTCAAGTCCAACATAAACAAATTCCTGATGAACAAGCCCCCCTTAAGTAATGACACTTTATTAAATATCCAATGCTAATGAATACTTCCACACTATCCCATTGATTACTGTACACGAAATAATACTTATCCCCGAGTGACTTCTGGACCTTGATAAGTGGTAACCTTCGTGTAAAAAATAAAATAAAAACGTACATACATACATATACATATATATATGCATACATATATACAGGTATGTCTATAATATAAAGCTGAATGTCTATGTGTATGTGTGTATGTGTGTGTGTGTGTCTGTGTGTGTGTGTCTGTGTGGGTGTGTCTGATCACGAATAGGCTCCTATTTGGTTGACTATTTTAAAGAACTGATTACATATAAGGATAGAAGATGTATCGAGACACAGGAATGGGTATGTTTGATCTGGCAGAACAGTGGTTCATTAACCACGTTCATTCCTGGTCCAGAAAGTATGGAAATAAAACATTTAAAAATGAAAAAAAAAATACATTTACAAATGTTTTTAATATAGATGTACATAACAATACTTTGATAAGTATGTTTTAACTTAAATAGGGATGGTATAATACAATTGTGCGGTCTGCGTTCGCGTCTGGCCTCCATAGAATGGAAATAGGCACCAGCTTTAATGAAGAATTTCCATATCTATCTGCGTAAGTATACTTGGATAATTATGTTTCAGTTTGAAGAAATAGGGTATAATAAAATTATGGGGTGTTCGTTCGCACCTGACCTCCATAGAATGGAAATATGTCACACAGTTTTACAAGGTTTTTTAATATAGATCCACAGAATATTGTGATAAGTGTTTCATTGTGAACAGGTATTGTATAATAAATTATGGGGTTTATCTATTTGATTTTTACTTTCATCATATTTTGCTTTGGTATTGATACCCTCAAATTCGAAGCTATGTTTTTACAAGCCTTCCTTTACATAACCTATCATACTTTCATAAATCAGAGTCTATTTTCTGTAGGCTGTTTTTGAACCCAGTCAACGACGGGTGCTTTTGCTAGTATATATATATCTATATATATATATATATATATATATATATAAATATAAATATATATATATATATATATATATATATATTGCATGAGTTAAATTTCTTATACGTAATGATATGGCTTTCTTATTCGATGAATGGAAGTAAATTAATTTGAAATTCCAATTCACTAAATAATATCTTGAATATCACCTAATTATACTCGTGCATGAATGATTTTATCCTAAGGACTAGTTCACTCTGCGTAAAATAATGTATATCCTTAAATCTCTTAAATGTTCCTAAACACAGAATACACAAGTAAACGACCGAATCAAAATGCCTTAAAAAGCGTCCATTACGATTTTCGACGTGAAAGAACAGTTTTTCCGCCTTTTCCTACAGCTGTTCTTCCACAGGAAATCAGTGCTAGTCCTTCTATCTGATTTGTTTTCATGTTTGTTTTTCACGATATCCTTAATATTTAGTTTCGGCACTATATAATATTTTTATCAAAAGTATTTCCCTGTGCAAATACTTCAAAACAGACCCCTTTTGTGTATGTAAAACTAAAAAAAAACTCGAATGAAAAATGTTATTAAAATCTTTAAACTAAGAAATATTTAACCAATCTGATTCTCAAATTTGGTCATTTTATATTTCCGATTATAATAAATTCTTGGTCATCGCCAACGATAATTACATTGCTAACTGACCTCGCATTAACTAGTATTATCGAAGGTCTCTTATACTTTGATAATAATAAAAAAGTATTCATGGTATGTTACTGATAATAATTTCAGCGATGTCATTAGTTAAACATATTCCCTTTGAATGCGCCGAGATATCATGAACTAAACATTTTCTCCTATAAAAATGTGTTTATGTAACTTTATTTATCTTCTTTATTATTCTATTATTTACTCGTCTAATCAGGCAGAACCTGTTTATCTAGATAAGTTCGGCTTACCATCGAAAATTTATTATTTAGCTTATTTCATAACTATATATATATATATATATATACATATATATATACACACATATATATATACATATACATACATATACATACATATATATACATATATATACATATACATACATATATATACATATATATACATATACATGCATATATGTATACATATATATATATACATACATATATATATATAGATATATATACATATACATGCATATATATATATACATATATATACATATACATATATATACATATATATATATATATATATATATATATATATATATATAAATTTAATATGGCGTAATGTAAAGATATTATAAGGGATATACAGCTTCCTTTCCAATTTTCGGATTTTTAATCGTGTCAAAACGCACTATCTCCTTTTGATGTATTGAGTGTTGCTATTTTTTCTGTTGAATTCAGGACAAAATAGATTCACTGATTGATATAATAATTAAGTGATTAATTTTGTGCTACAAAAAGGATACTGGTAAGGATCGTAAACGTCAACTGAATCAAAGGAAAAATTGTAAGATGGGCAATACTTTGGAATATAGACGTGTATCATTTTTTATTATGTTGCTCTCTAATTACACTAGGCTTCGTAAATAAGACATGGTGTATATTATAAGAAAATAAAGTATCTTTTCACAGAAATATATATATATATATATATATATATATATATATATATATATATATATATATATTTCGGTGAAAAGATAATTTATTTTCTGACGAGGACGCATTCGACCGTCTGAAACGTACGTAAACGATTTCAATGACTTAAAAACATTATTACAATGATCCAAACATAATTCTCAATGAAAAACCAAGACACGGAATAATAAAATAATGTTAAAAAATACACATTGTTGGTGACTACTCCCTTATTTAAATATATATATATGTGTGTGTGTGTGTGTGTGTGTGTGTGCGCGCGCGTGTGTATCTATATACAATATGCATATACATATATATGCGTGTATGTAAATATATATATATATATATATATATATAATTATACACACACATACACACCTGTATATAGATAAATAGATAAATGCATAGACAGATTGATAGATAGATAGATAGACAAATAAGACTTCAAACATTCTTACATAAGAAACCATTATGAAATAGAAGTAGGAAGAGATGTTTGCAAAAATGTAGAAAAAAATATGATAATTTGGAACAGTTGCAAGGGAGATACACTCTGCCTTTTCGCTATAAAACCAGACGGCTGTTTTAATACATTATTAAATAGTAAAGTAACATGAACATCTCGTGTCAAATTATAGGAAGACCAGTTATTTACATTCGATACGATGTTGAGACGCAGTGCCGCATCAGTACATCGATTCTGTTGATCTTTTCAATCACGAAATCTAATTCCATTCAAATCTGTTAGGGCTAAGCAGGTTTTCCGCACTACTGAATACGTTAGAGAGAAAACTAATGTATGTAAGCAAACAATAGAGATTTTGATATTTTTTTCTGCGCTCTGTCTGTTCCGATCTCCCGCCGTTCTGTCTAAAATCTGTCACAACATACGTGAATAAATGACTCGCGGGCGGATAAATCTGCGTAATTTATATATATATATATATATATATATATATATATATATATATATATGTGTGTGTGTGTGTGTGTATATATGTGTATATATATATATATATATATATATATATATATATATATATATATATATATATATATATATATACACACTAGCGGGGAACCCGACCTTGCCCATGATTAAACGATCACTAACTAATTTTTCACACTCAACATAATTTTATTTTCATCGAAGTCGGTAAAACCGTCCATTCTTCAGACGAATCGTTGCTCTACTTGTGGACCTACGGCAGAGAACCACCACACCGCAGTGGCTTACTTCACATGCCTCCCCGCGGTGACTTAGGTACAATACACCGTAATTTACATTGAACTGAAAAGAAACTACTCTGGATTTTATAAAATTATTTTTTATACAATGACTTAAATTATAGTTAAAAATACAAAAGTTTAGTACCATGGTTCAGTTGTGCTCTAAACAGGGACATTTATTTCGAACACACCCCTCTCATATTAAAGTACCTAGTGTAAATTTTATATGCTAGACCTTTGCTTCCAAACGAATTTGTGGTGTTAACGCGTTAACTTTGATCAAATCGCCAGTTCTTCTTTTATCGTGTTATTTCTTTGGAGGGGGGGCGAGATCTCTTTTCGAGACTTAACAAAGACATTCCGATTCCAAATTATCTAGGAATACTGTGGGGCACATAATATATATTCATGTTTAAGATCAATAAGGAACGAACATACACAGACAAAACTCTTTATATATATATATATATATATATATATATATATATATATATATGTATATATATATATATGCATATAGTGATTAAAAGTTGATTGATGAGGGTATTTTGAAGCAAGAAAACCGACGTTATCTTTTGTATTTTATATTTTTATTCCTATTTTTTTTATATTTTAAGCGAACCTCGATCACAAAAAAGTATCGAAATGAAAAAGAAAAAGAAAGCCACGAAACAACTGGAAATTTGTAGTGTGGACAGCGTTCCTTCCTAGCAATCGTGCTCGAAAACGTTTACGTGGTTTATTTTAGCCGTTTGTGGAAAAATATTGTATTTTTTATTTATTTTTTAAAGATTTTTTAAAAAAGGTTGCAATGTAACAGCGTTTAATTCAAACGGCAAAAATGAGATGCAAATTATTTCAAGATGTATATTAAAATTGAAATGAAATCGTTTCACGGTAAAAATAATGTAATTAATCGTTATGATAATGATAGAACAGTAAAGTATTAATAACAGAATTGATTGCTTAAAATAATAATAAGATTAATGATGCTCCCGAAGTGGGCCGAGATTGAGACAATGTCGACTTTTTAATGGGGAGTACATTCCGTCGTCTCCTCTATACAGATGGCACGCAAGATAAGTTCGAAAATAAATAAGTAAATAAATAAATAAATCAATAAATAAATAATAATAATAATATTAGTAATAATAATAATAATAATAATAATAATAATAATAATAATAATAATAATAATAATAATAATAATAATAAGTAATTAAATGAGAAAAAAGAAAGTCGCGGTCCTGAAGGAAAATTGTCTCATTACGAAGGAAGTCTCATACATAGACCGAGGATATGACCAAGTGCGAAGATCCGCTTCAAATATAGAACAACAAAAATATTAAATACAAAAAGTAGCATCGTTTTACATGCTTCAAAAGAACCCCATAACCTTTAAATCACTATCCTAGAAGCATACGTGGAATTTTAACATTATGTATATATATATATATATATATATATATATATATGTATATATATATATATATATATGGGGGTTATATGTGTATGTGTATGTGTGTGTGTGTGTGTGTGTGTGACAATAAAGCTACAAAGAATTTTCCGCGTTTCATCTATGCACGGATTCATCGGATTATTGCAATGAATTGATGTTTCTTCGTGATTTTATATATCCTGGTGGTAGTAGAATTGCTAAGCAGCCAATACAATTCTTAGTCATTGACACACCTATTTATTGTACCCAATGGGCACATGCGTACGTGTTTTTTGTTTGTTTTGTTTTGCTTTGTTTTTGCGAGGGCATTTTCTTTGTGATCACAGATGACCTAGTTTTATTTCATTTAAATAACCAAATAAATAAACAAAGTAAAAACCACGTTCACATTTCTTATCTAATATTTTTATTCTTTACCTTTTCTTTTATCTTACACTGTTTCTATCATATTTGCTTCAAGAAAACAAAATACAATTATGGTGCATTTTTTTTTAATTTCGTCTGGATCGTGTGTATTTTCTTCTAAATATTTGAGAATTTGTAATAGATAAAACAGTGCTATGGTATTGCAGAAATTAGAGTAGAAAAAAAAAACAATAGCTGCCTCAGAATTTATTGATAATTTAAAACATCAAACCGAATCTGAATACCAAAATATATGAATGTAGGCACCGCCAAAAAATGGCCGAAAAATCAAGTTGTTTTTTGAAACGAAATTACATTAAATTAAAATCCATTATTTCTAAGTAACTTTTTCCCAGAAAGATAAAACCCTGAAATTTATCATATAGAAAGCAGAATAATATAAAACCTTTCCTACTATTTTAATTAAATTTTAAATGTTAAATTTTCCCCAAAAGTTAACAATTGGCGTTTTTTTGTTTTGCACAAAAAACGTATATAAATAGTTAAAAAAAAGAAGGTTTTTGAAAGAATTATTTTTTATTTCTTGTCTAACTAAGATTTAGGGTGATTTTCTCTGATAATATGCAAAAATATTATAATATAAGTACCTGGATTTCAAATAATTCCACTTATTCATATAGGCAACCAGTTACTTCGAGTCGATTTGATTACTGTTTACATTTGTACTTGATAAAAAGTAAACTACGGAAGACCAAAAAGCAAAAAAAAACTTATTTTTCAGTGACGGAAATTTCAATGTATTATTAACGCTGAGGCTGGCCAGTACCAGATGGGTGACCATTTGTATGAGTTTGGTTTTTAATGTGTATGTGTGTGGGGGCCAGGCTCCCAAAAATGGGGAGGAGGGCAATTTAAAGCAGAATAAAAAAAATATTTCAGCGAGTTTAGTCCACCGTAGTCGAAAGGTGGCAAACGTTTCCAAACTTGATCGAAAAAATAATGATATTTTTAACACAAAGGGTACAATATTTATCGAATTTTTTTTGTATCAATTCTTCAAAGCCTGCCCTGTTTAATAATGGTCAGGCATTATTCGGCTCGCTAAAAAGAAATTGTTAATTTATTTATCAAAGATTTAAAATGGCTTTTTTCCTATAAATACTATTTTTTTTGTTTTGCTTAACTAAAATTAATTATTTTACTAAACATATTCACCAAATTTCACACTTCAAAACTCAAAAGCGGGATAATTAAACACAATCGAAGTTCTAATATTCAGATATCAAAATAAGGTATGCCAACAATGTTTTTTTTTAATCTATAATCCCGTCCCTTACAACAACGTAATATGTTTTGGTTCAGTTTCAGATGATTATTTTAAGCATATTTGGTACCCCCTCAAAACAAGGGAGGGTTTAGTAGGCAAATATATATATATATATATATATAAATATTGTTTATGAAAAATAAGTACACTGTTATAAAGTTCATTCTTCTCTTAATAATCGCTGCAAATTTCGTATTGATTGGAAAATTACCTGATTTTTTGTAGATTTTTAAAAAGACGGTCCGTCAAAAAGTACTTATCTGTCCCCCCCACCAGTTTTTGCAGTGTATGGTGAAAAGGCTCCTAGTCTTTAAACGTATCCAGTTTTTTTTAAGCTGAAACAGACTTACTTACAAAGTATAAGAAAGCTATTACACGCATTTATGAGTGTCTATTTAGGTCTAAATGGTTTGGCAACACCTATAGTATATTTTTTTATTAATACATGTTGTAACTAATCTAGCCAGTCCAGATTAATACTTGACGTAGGAATATTTTATTTACATTATTACTAGTAATATGACGATTATTTCAGTAGTAGAAGTAGTAGTAGTAGTAGTAGTAGTAGTAGTAGAACTTGCTATTGTACTATGTAAAAGTAAGTCCGTAACTCTTCTACAAATTAAAACCATTTCTTCGTTAACATTTCTCGCCTATTATTATACTTTTCTGGTGTATAAGTCGGAATGATAAGTTACATTTACAGCTGGTATTTTACCGCCACAAGTGAAATAAAACGCCATTCAGTCTTGATAAACGTCATAAAATTTTCCTGTTCTACCAAATAAAACTGTCCAAAGATATAACCTTGCTGAGTTAAAAGCACCAAACATTGACGTTATCGATTTTCCTTCCTTTTGCAAACAGTAATTATTTTCTACGAAACGTAGAAATTCTTCAAAACATGTGTGTGTTGCGTGGGAGGGGGATTTTCATTGTTTTTTTTATAGATTTGCTTCAAAAAGATCTCACTGTTAAATATTAATTATTATTTCCTTATATTTTAAGACAGTTTATACACACACACACACACACACACACGCACAAACCCGCACAAAACTAGGTGGAAGTCTACAATCCTTTCTTAATCCTTGTATTTTTTCTTTTCGCTTTTTTTCATTTTTTTTCAACGGATCACACCACTGTAATCTATTTTATCTAGGGCTAATGATGTTCGGACCTCTGTTATCCAATGTATTCTGTATTGTTTTCCTTGGTCGCCATGTTTTTTCGTGCGCACATGCATTCACTTTTTACGCAGGTGCATTAAATTTTCGGATGTTTACACTTGAATACTTTATACTCACTTCCAATGTTATACATTAATTCGGTATATTCGTATTCCATGGCTAGCTATTATATATACTGACCCAACGGGAGTATATATATATATATATATATATATATATATATATATATATATATTAGAATTGTTAAGTTTAGTATTGTACTTTAAATTACAAGCAAGATCGTGGGTGCAGGCATTGAAAAGTGCTATTTTTTTTACTCAGGTGTCATAACTTATCAAGGCCACTAGAGGATGATGGTTATTGAGTGTACAGGAATCAATGAGATAATATAGTAGTAATCGTTGTTAATGGATATTTGCTTGATTGGATTAGGGGCTTAAGGGAGTTGTTCATCAAGCATTTGTTTATGTTGGACTTGAAGCCAACCAAGTTGTAGTTATACGGCAAACAGGCAAACGGAAGACAGTTCCACGAGCGTGCAGTTCTATGAATGAAGCTTTGTTCATGGAATCTACGTTTTGACTTAGGCACAGCCAAAGAGCGGGAAAAATTATTGACAGTGGTTTCAGCTAGACGAGTGTTTTTCGTTAGAGATTGGCGAGGAGGGATTAGAGATGAGAGCTCAGACTAGCACTTGCCATGGAAATAATGATAAAACAAAGAGAGACTCGCAACGTCCCTTCTGTGGGAGAGAGATTGCAGGGAAGGGAAAAGGGCATCCACCACTAAGCTACTAAGTCTATTTTGTACTCTGTCAAGGCAGGATAAGCCACTTCTTGTTGCTCCTCACCAGATGTGGCAACAATACTCCATCCTTGGACGGACTTATCTTTTATATAGATAGAAGAATTATATCAGCGGTGAGATGTCTACTGGAGCGGTAAAATGATCCCACAATTGTTCTAGAGACCTTAGCAACATATTTGATGTACGTGTTACATTTTCGATCATGAGTAAAGGTCAATACCAGAAGCTTGTCAAAACATAAGGCTTCTCCAAGACGAGAGTCCTCTATTTCAATTGATGCCAGATGGGGATCAGAGCGTTGATGATGTAACGATAGAAGCTTGGTTTTAGATGCACTATAAGTAACCAGCCACCTCTTCCTCATCGTACCCCGCGCTTGAGCTCAAAGGAGAGAGAATCAACGGGAACATGATCATTTACGGCCGTTCATGTGTTGCTATAGATGCACATGTCATCAGCATAGATATCAACGAATGATTTAAGATGTAGATCAGGAAGAGAGTTGGGTCTAGGATGGACCCTTGGGGGAATCCAGCATTAATACAGTGAGCCTGCCCATCAACCACTACTCTTATGAGCATATCAGAGAGAAATGATTTAATAATTGAGAAGACATTTCCAGCTATACCGTAGCTGGAAATCTTGTGAAGTAGACTTTTATGCCATACCCTATCAAAGCAATTGCCCTAGAAGGGGAGCCTTTGTTAAGAGTTTCACTAATTCTATGAGATAACACCGCAAGCATATCTGCTGTAGATGTATCAGAATGGTAAGCATACTTCATGTAACTAAAAAGGTTATTACTCCTGAGGTGGTTGACTACTTTTTTATTTAATATGGACTCCACTAACTTACTTATGACGCACAAGAGCCGTATTCGTCTGTACTGAGATGGAGATAATATATCACCTGAATTCTTAAATACAGGGCATGCTGATTAGGTTTTCCAGGGTGCTGGGGAGCAATTCTCATTAAGACAACCCTTAAATTGTTTTGCAAGTATTGAAGGAAGTTCTGCTTGAAGCTTTTTCAACACTATAATTGGAATGTTGTTAAGGTCAGTAGCTTTACTGGAATCAAGGTTCTTGATTTGCTTGGCGATATTACGCACATATATTTATATGTCGCATAGCGTGTTGTCTGTTATTGGAAGAAATATTTGCTATTTGCCAAAACTGGTGGAAACCAAGCCGCTGCTCAGATACTTTGGATTTAATGGACTGCGCATATAACTCTCTTGTCTTTTGTATTACTCTTTTACAGGCGGTCCTGAAGGCGGCTTTAGTCTCAGTATATCTATTAAGTTGGTACTTTATATGATTAAATTGCTTGTAGATTTGAGAAATATCTACGAAATCAATTTAAAAATAGTAGAGTTAAGTACGCCCTAAATGAAGTACTGTTGGCAACTTCGGGTATAGGCTGCTCAGTGTTCAGTATTCTGCCTTAAGAAAATAAAAAAAACAACTTCGAAACTAAGGTGCGCCCTTTTTTCATCCTGTAAACGTTTATCGACAGGGGAGACGCTGTAAGCTTATCTCTTGTCCATTTTTATTTTCATGGTAGTGCTAGTCTGAGATTCAATCATTTATCCCCCTGCTTACCAAACTTTTACAAAAAACACGGGTTTGCTAAAACCGTTATCATAAATTTCCCCTATCTGTGTCTAAATCTAAATGCAGATTCAGTGAACAAACTTCTGATCTAGAACTGCCCGTCTGTTGATTAATGTTCCGGTGTCCTACTTCCCGACCGACAACAATATGATAACCTTCAAGTCTAATGTTAATAAGATCTTGTTTATCGCTCCACTTCGATAATACAATTCAAGTCATGGAGCACCATTAACGATTGCCACACCACCACCTTACATACATTAATCCTTATCCTCAAGTCTTGATAAGTGGTAACTCCCTAGTAAAAAAAAAAATCCTAATAGTTACAAAATACCAATGGAAGAAAATATCAATAGGGAGTTTTACATGACGTTTTCAATATTTCTCACAATTGAATCAGGTAAAAATGCAAGAAGATGAAACAAAACTGGAAACAAATCTTGGGTTTTTCTTTAAAAAAATATTCGTATATTTTCAAATTACTGACATACATTTATTAATATACATGTTTTTACTAACCAGCGGCTAAGTTTCCAAATGGGCAACAGTTTCGTTTTATTATTTTTTCTCACAAATCTCTTAGATAAGATTTCCAGGTGGTTCCGTGAATACAATGAATGAATACCGACATTCTAGTGACGAGTAGCCTTTAAAAATATATATTGCTTCGAAAGTTACAATTAACGCAACGATACAATAATTACATCACGAGTAATACAGCAATTCGCATGACGCATCTTGGATTAGCTTTATTGAATTCGGGGAGAATACGGTTAAAATGCTAAAACCAATTAATGAAATCTGACAAATAAGATCGATTATTAGTTGCTGTTGAAACTGTCTCACTTGTGAAGATTTTTATGAGAAAAAAAACAATTTCCCAGCACAACTCGAATCCACACCATCGGTATCTTACCACGGTTGCTCGACAGATCATCGGTTTACTTGTTTAGTTTCCGGTTAGAAAAATTACTTTTACATGGAGATTACTGTTTTTGTTACAAATATATAAAATAAAAAAATCAGTTTTTAATTCTTTCTGTACGAGACGACCGTAGCTGCAAAGTTTTCTCATATGTAAGGTAATTATTATCTCGCATATTTTATGTTTTAATCATGAATGACTTTATACATTATTGCCGTAGCAAATGTAAGCATCACTGCGAAATAAATAAAGACAAAAACGAAACGCATAATAAAGTAAACAAAATATTTGAACTGGTGTGTTTCTTTTGAATTATTCATTCGTGAATTGATTCTGTTTTAATTAGTTCACGTTTTTGTTTTTGATATTTGTTTTTCATTAAATTCTATTCACCTCTCGGGAAAATCCAATATACACTTGAATGCGGAATTTCTTTTCGTAATTAATGGAAATCTGAGCTAAACAAGCTGAACATTTCTATAGGCAGGTTTGATATTGTTTTGACTAATTGTACACTTATTCCAATCTTTGGTGTTAATGGCTCAATGTTTCGGTCGAGCAACCCTACGACCGTCGTCAGGTATAAACTCAACGTTTTTTTTTCAACAAATGAAAAGAAGGTAAGCTCTGTATTGCAAAAACATAGGACCTTGGATTTTAGGGTGTGTCTTTAAATACCAAAAACAGAGATCAATTTTCAGGAGACAATTTTCAAGATTTTCTTTTGATTCAATTTTTAACCGATTCCGTCTGTTACTTCAACTATTAGTAGAAAAAAACAATAGATACAATTACTGAAAGATCATGTTAAAAATTTCATCATAGAGAAAGTATTACAAAGTACCATAGAGACCCTTGAAAATTGATTTTTTTTTAATAATTTATTGAAACACCCTCAAACCCTGGGTCCGTTTTCTTGCAAAACAAAGTTTACCCCCTTTTGCTTAGTTGAAAAAAGCATGGAGTTTATACCTGACGACGGTTTTATCGACCGAAACGTTTTCCCCAGCAGAGAATAATTGTCCAAGTTTTGCCAAGCATAGAAGAATTGTCCGAACAATAATAACAGCACAAGCATTCATATATCATCTCAAAAATCAAGAACTGCAATACTATTTAATACTTGTCGAGCATTTGCTTTATATTGAATAATTAATTCATATATCGATTAATTCAATAGTTGTTTAGGTTTTATTACTGTTATTTGATTAATTAAATAACACTTTTAGAGATCTGAACTAAATGTCAATGTTTTCTATATCTGCCTTCGGCTTGTCTCATTTAGGGAATAATGAAATCTTAAACGACATGTATAGAGTAAACAAAAATTGGACATGGATATTTGGTTGCTTTACGAAATCCCGTTTCTTTCGTTTTCACTAATTGCCATTAAACCTGTAGATTGCGCAAGTCTGGTTTCTGAAACATGGCGCATAATTGCTACTCTCTGTGACCGCTTGGATTATTTAGCATCATAGAGCTTTTTAATCTTCTCAATATCTTATTATGAGGGGCGTGCAATAAGTAATGCCCCTGACCCACTTCCCATAGAAGTAGAGCAACGAAACTTGGCACAGTTATTAGGCTTTCTCAACATAGGAACCACCCAGAGTTATGCATTTCTCCCATCGTTTGATGCAGCTCTGGATACCGTTTTTGTAGAACACCCCAGGTTGGTCCTCCAACTACCGACGTGACTTCAGAAATCAAGGCTGCATCATCTGGAAAACGCTTTCCTTAAAAACAAAATCTTCGTGGCTGGGAAGAGGTGAAAGTAAGAGGGAGAATGGTCAGCAGAGTAGGGAGGACGGGCCAGGATTTCATAACCACATCCTGTCTGCACATCCCTCGGCTAACATCCACATCTGAGGTGACTTCAACGTCCATAACATGGAATAACTGACCCAATCAAATAAGACAGACGATGAGGGGAGGTTTTGTCATGATTTTGCGATTGCATATGACCTGACTCAGATTGTTCGCGAACCCACACGTGTGCCCGATACTGTTAGAGAATGAATAGAGAGAGAGGAAGAGGTGAGTTATAGTGTAGACACGTTGGCCGGAAGTAAAAGATCAGTTGATTTGAATGCGTGTGAGTCATGTGATCAGGTTAGCTGAATCGTTGAGATTGTATTTGGACACAGAAGACAACGGACGGCTTCCCGTTGTCTCCTCCTCTTCACGGGGGGGGACGAACGCTGACGTGTGTAGAAGAAGAACTCACACAGGCCGATTTCACTTCCACCTTCTGCAAGACATCTGGAGAAAGTGAAATAAAAACTATAGAAATAATTTCTTGTCTTGGAGTGATTGAATCTTCATCCAAAAACAGGTATCAATTTTCTCTCCAGTACGAGAAATTTCCAGATGATCCAACATCGAAGAAGCAGAGGTAAGTTCTGAAAATACATGTCACTCACACACGATTCCCTTTATGATACAACATAAATATATAATATAACACGTCATCTCTTCTAATCCATTATTAGAGATGACACATCAAACACACACCCCTTTATATTAGAGACAATATAACAATACTACTGGTCAATATGCAAGCCTCTTAGCCCTTTTTCTTTCAACTTCCCATGACCTATGTTCATGTTCCGTTCATTCTCCTCTAGGATCCTCCGACCACTTCATCGTATCAGTTAAGATACAAATGAAATATAATAAGTCCCCCGACGCACCCCTCCACCGTACTGTATACCGACACTCTATGGCTGACTGGGATAGCTTCCGTAAATTCATATCTGATTTACCTCTGCATTCCATGTTTCACAAGGATGTGTCCTCTATAGTATCGGATCTGACCGAATGGTTAATTGTAGGCATATACCAATTCCTATCATATAAAAAATTCCAACAAAAACCTAACAGCCAGCCATGGTTCTCCCCAGAATGTGCTGCTGCTATCGCGCAGAAAAATCACGTTTTCCATAACTATCTACGTCATAGATGCACTGACACTTAAGCTGCTTTCAGGACTGCCAGCAACCATTGTAAAAGAGTAATAAAAATGCAAGAGAGCTATATGCTCAGTCCGCTAAATCCAAAGTAGCTGATCAATGGCTTGGTTCCCATCAGTTTTGGAAAATAACAAATAGGATCCTGAACAGGCGTGTGCGTTCTATCCCAACCATTATCAATGGACCAGACGTCATCTCGTCAGAATCAGACAAGGCCAAACTTTTTACCAAGAACTTTGCAGCTAATTCTACTCCATGCGACGAAGGCCATCGACTCCCCATATTTTCTCCTATAACATAAAACAGGTAAAATACAAATATCTGTGCATGACGTCGCCAAGCTAACCAAGAACCTTGATTTCAGTAAAACAAGTGGCCCTGACGGCATCCAAATTATTGTGTGAAAAAGCTTCAATCAGAACTTGCTCCCATACTTACGAAACTATTTAAGTGCTGCCTTAAGGAGAAGTGCTTTCCGATTCCCTGATAAACCTCATCAGTATGCCCTGTATTTAAGAATTCAAGTGATAAGTCATCTCCCTCTCAGTACAGACCAATAAGTTTCCGTTGTGTTATGAGTAAGTTGCTGGAAGCCATATTAAATAGAGAAATAGTAAACCACCTCAGCAGAAACAATCTTCTTAGTGACACACAATATGGTTTCCGTTCTGCAAGATCTACCGCAGATGTGCTAACGGTTATATCCCACAGGATTAGTGAATCTCTTGACAAAGGCTTCCTTTCTAGGGCAATTGTTCTTGACATATCAAAGGCCTTCGACAAGGTATGGAATAAGGGCCTACTTCACAAGACTTCCAGCTACGGTATAACTGGAAATGTTTTCTCAATCATTAAATCATTTCTCTCCGAGAGGCTCATAAGATTAGTGGTCGATGGAAAAAAATCAGAGGCCTGCAATATAAATGCTGGAGTCCCTCAAGGGTCAATCCTGGGAAAACTCTCTTCCTGATCTACATCAATGACCTCCCTAAACACATGCTTGAATCATTCGTCGACATCTATGCTGATGACACGACAATGCACGGCAACACATCAAAGGCTGCAAATGACAAACTTCCCTCTGATTCTCTCTCCTCTGACCTCGAGCGCTTGGTTCAGTGGGGGAAGACGTGGCTGGTTACCTTTAATGCATCTAAAACCAAGCTCCTATCTTTACATCATCAACGCTCTGATCCCCATTAGGCATCAATTGAAATAGATGGCTCTCGTCTATGAGAATCCCCGTGTTTTGACAAGCTTCTGGGTTTGACCTTTCCTCCTGATCTGAAATGGAACACGTACATCAAGTCTGTTGCCAAGGTCGCTGGAAAGATGGTGGGATCCTTCTACCGCTCCAGAAGATATCTCACTACTAATGCAATTCTCTATCTATATAAAAGCCAAGTACGTCCAAGGATTGAGTACTGCTGCCATATCTGAGTAGGAGCTGCTAAAAACAGCCTATCCTGCCTTGACAGAGTACAAAATCGACTTCGTGGCTTAGTGGGGATGCCCTCTTCTCTACCCTGCAACTTCTCTCCCACAGAAGCGATGCTGGGAGCCTGTATTTATTTTATCATTATTTCCATGGCAGGTGCTAGTCTGAACTCCAATCTCTGGTCCCCTCTCGCCAATCTTTCACGAAAAACACCCGTCTAGCTGAATCCACTGTGAAACATTTCCCTCACTCTTTATCGGTGCCCAAATCAAAACGTGGAATCCATGAACAAAGCTTCTTTCTCATAACTGCACGCCTGTGGAACTCTGTTCCGTCTGCCTGCTTCTCACCGGACTACAACTTGTATGTCTTCAAGTCCAACGTAAATAAATTCCTAATGAACCGCCCCCTTAAGTAAACACTTTATCAAATCTCCACACTAACGTACTGTACCTGCAACAACCCTTATCCCTGAGTGGCTTCCGGGCCTTGATAAGTGGTGACCAAAAAAAAACACACGGCAGTGCTTCTGATCTGGCGACATACGAGTTTGGACCGGAGTGTTGTCCTGCAGGCGGAGGGTACCTTTGCTGATCTTGCCCCGCCTCTTGACTTTGATAACTTCCCTTAATTTCCTCAAAAATAAAGCATAATAGGCTCCTGTAATCGTGCTACCCTTTGCGAGGAAATCTGCCATCACTACTCTTCCCTGGACCCAGAAGACTGTGAGCATGACCTTGCCAGTTGAGGGCTGCACCCTTGCCTTCTTTGGAGGTGATGAGTCTCAGTGCTTCCACTGCATTGACTAGGCTTTGGTCTCTGGATCATAGTGATGGGCCCAGGTTTCATCCTGTGTAATCATTCTTTTGAAACACTTTCACTCAACTTCTTGGCACATCTCCAAATTCATCCTCGAGCACTCGACATGTTCTCGCTTCTGGAATGGCATGAGCAACCTGGGAATCCATCTGGCAGACACCTTATGCATATGCAAATTGTCATGAATGATAGTTTCCACAGACCCAGTTCAGAACTGTAATTTGCCACACAACTCGTAGAGATAGAAATCATTGCACATGAACAATTTCAGATAGATCACACAACTGGAAGTGGGTCAGGGGCATTACTTATTGCACGCCCCTCGTATCATCATGCAGACGTTTATCCTTTTTTTCTCATAAATTCATAGTTTTCTATTCTCCTTGCAATAGTAAGTGTAAAATCATTAATAGATGTATCTAATATATAAAAGTCTATATGTGTGTCTGTCATCAGATTTTCAAACTTTATTTCTTCCGAAACTAAAAGTCGCAGAGCAGCAGTAGAGCTATCAAACAGTTTTAACTTTTTTGGACCTGCTTTTACAGGGCTTTAGTCTCAAAATCGATTTTAAGGGGTCAAATATGGGTCCAAATTGAAAAAAATAATATACATTTTCTTCATACGTCTTAGTTTTTATTTATTTTTTAAATTTTTAACCGGTTTATAGGCATGCCGCGTTGGTACAGTGGTAACGTCACCAACTTTGAATGATACAGTTTTGGCTTCAGTTTCAGTTCTAGCTGATAACAGCTAAATACTTTTTTCCCTTTGCAATCACGATTATATAATAATATTTACGGAATATTGATATATCAAAATAATATATTTAAGCGTATTTTATGACCGGGCAAAATCGGCCGCCATTAGATTAGTCATTTTATATGATGTCCAAAAAGGATTAAAACATCTTCATATACTTATCGATTTTATAATAATATTATTTGTATAAAATTTCTGACCCTTTACATCGCATATTGCCAAGTTGTCATTGAGGTCTAAATATTTTTGTGCGCGCCCGAAATGAAATATTGTGTAACACATTTTTTTTACATTACATTTGTATTTGATGTATATTGGCAACAACAATTTCAGTGCTAGCCAATATTACACTACATAGACCATTATTATTTCAGAGTATCGTATTCCTGTTTAAACATTTGTCGTAACGAAATGTAAACGTCCGCTTTTCGAGTGACCTAAGTGCAATATTACAGGGAAACATGAAGCAGTCTGAGAAAGAAACTTTTGGTGTAGCATTAGCTGAGTAACCTTGGACCTCTTACACTTAATACTGAGATGTGTTATGTTTATTTTGCTGCCCAGGCATGAGAGTATGCAAGTACAAAGAGTTGATTCGATATTCCGTTAAATATTCAAGAAGGAACCGCACGGTTTAAGATTGTTGACACAGGACAGGCGAGATACTGTATAATCCATAACGTGACACTTTTTTTTTACCAAGAAAACAGATAGTTACTTATGTTTTTGCACCACCACATATGCGACAACAGTATTCTATAAGTGGTGTGTTTATTCAGATATACGTAATTAAAAGTTGTCTGAAGTATGCAAGCTCAGCAAAGGAAGCAGCAGAATTAACGTGGCCTTATGTATACTCACCGTGTAAATAAATGTTTATGAGCGTTTCTTTTCATTGTTTAAGTGTGCGGTGGTTCTCCTAATTGCAAATAATTAAAATTCATAGATGTACGTTTTAGTTAATACTATTTTCTTTAAACTATTTCTGATATTTCTTACATTTTGCAATCTATATTGGTACAATGAATGTACGCGCATCCGCGTATGCTTGCAAAACATTAAGATGGTAACTGATTTTTGGACATCGCTTCTTACTTTGATTGTTATTATTATGCTGAGCAATCATCATTATTTTGATACTTCACTGTGGATATTGTCAAGTATAACACTCATGCAATACACGTTGCTTTTAGCTAAGGTATCTAAGTTTCTATATAACTCAATAAAAATGTGATTAGAAATGTTTGTTTTAGCTTTAAGGTGTGAAATTTGAACCGTTCTCGTATCGAATCAACTGTAAGTGCATAAAGAGTAAACAAGTTATAAATATTCCTTTTAAAATGTACTAATACATGTTTATATTTATTTATAGTTTTTATATATAATTATAAATTAATTAATACATTTGATGAGAGAAGTCGTGCAATTATCTTATTAAACCAGAGTAATCAGTAGATATATAAAAAATCTGATGATGATGATGATGATGATGATGATGCATTACACGTAGGTGATCCGTTGTAATAATACAAGAATTTCCAGTGGATGGATCCATGCACAAGTAATCACCTCCCTTACAATACCGTAGAGGAGTCTAGAATCTATCTATATATCTATAAAAGTGAACGTGTCTGTGTTTGTGTGTCTGTGTATGTGTCTGTCTGTGTGTCTGCGTACATTTCCATACGCAATAACTTTATCAATTTTTAGTCTACAGACTCGAAATATGATATGCAGGGTACTGAGATTTGTGAAAATCTAGGTGATCGGTTTTCGGACACAAATTTGGCTGTTAATGGGTCAAAGTTCAACGGTTTGGACTTTGAGAACTCTACCAAACTCCTCCGACAATTTTGAGTCTAAGCACTTGAAATTTTAGATATAGGTTTCTGGGACATGCATCTAACTTAATAACTTCATTTGAGCCCAAAACACTAAATATTAAGGTGTCATAATATGGGTCAAACTAAAAACAAATTACGGTTTTTTTTTTGCTCGGCATAAACCTCCAAACACCCGAGCAACGCCGGGCAAAAATGCTAGTATATCTATAAAAGTTAACCTGTTTGTGTGTATGTCTGTCTGTCTTTCTGTCTGTGTGACTGTGTACATTTTTCTTCGCAATAACTTTGTTAATTTTCAGTCTACAGACTCGAAATTTGATATACAGGGTACTGAGATTTGGGAAAATATAAGTGATCCATTTTCGGCCAGAAATTTGGATGTTAAGGGGTCAAATTTCAACGATTTGACCTTTGAGAACTCTACCAAACTCCTCCGACAATTTGGGGATTAATCACTTGAAATTTTAGATATAGGTTCCTGGGCATGGATCTAACTCAATAATTTTAAATAATAAATTTTAAGGGGTGATAACAGTGGTCAAACCTATAAAAAATAACCGTTTTTTGTGTTTTTTTTTGCTCAACATACATCTCCAAACACCCGGGCAACGCCAGGACCCCATGCTAATATATCTTAAATCTTTTTACGTTATTTAATAACTAAACATAGTGCAGACGCGATTCAACACGGGTGGAGTGTGTTTTTATTCCTCTCATAAAGACGATTAGAGTAATGTGTTAGCATTTGAAGATATTTATAAATGCCCATCTAATGCCACTTTTGCTTGTAGAACATATTGTATTATACAACAAACTCGTGTATTTAAACATATCTTATCGATAGAGGTAGTATTACAAACTCATTAAAATAGATCGTGTGCCGTTTGTTTCCGAGGCCGGTAGAAATCCAAATATTCCGATGTGTTTAAGCAGATCTTATTAGCTGTATAGCTGATCTTACGATGCTGTGAGTTCCACGATTTCTATCGGAAAGTCATGGACAGTAATCGTGTTAGTACGTATACAATGTAATCGGATGATATCTACTGGTATGCAATCGGAAATGCAGAGTTCATTTTATTTCAAGAAGCAGGTAGAATGGATTAGCGTGGCAAATTTTGGACTCATAAAATACAATCCATATTCACTAAAACCAGTTATTCAATCAAACAGTAATTCATCACTTCGAAAATATTAAAGGTCTTTGGAGCGAGAGTATAGACATAGAGAATCTTGTTCTACTATGAACATGTTTTCGTTCATCTCATCATGCTTCATAGATTGGATGAGACAAACGATACTAGAGATGTAACAGCTGATATATTCAACGTGTTTTGGCACACTATTGCATTAAGTTTTTCTCATGCAAATTAAGTCCTATAGTATTACTGCACGGATAGTTAATATAATGAGATCGTTACTCAGTAAAATATCCAAGTCGTGTTAAGGTAACCTGCATCAAACTAACGAGATATTAATTGCATCAGATGTCGATTATTGAACCTTTATTATCTCCAGTGTCATATGCGCCATTCTTAATGTAATTATTCCAAGATATTTACAAATGACACGACGCTCTCTTCTTGACAAACAAGACATCTAACACGCGTACATATCAAAGGCGATGCCAAATTTTTTTCTGGTTTCTAGGAAAATTATGCTAAACAGTATATATATAAAAGCTTTAAATACATATAAACACTAAGCAGTACATTTTTAAAGCAGTAATTTGAACTTGGTTTGTGCTAATACACTTAAAATTAATTCAATATGAGAACGATACAAAGCTATATGACATAAATGGGCATGTCTTAAAGCTAAAGAAAACATTGTAATTAAAATTTTCATTGAAAGTCATATAGAAATAGAAATACCTTAGTAAAAAGAAACGGTGTAAAAAAAGACAGTAACTATCTTAATGTTTTGCAAGTATACACCGATGCGCATATATTCACATTATTAATACAGATTGCAGAAATATAAGCAAACGTCAGTCATATTAAAAAAGAAATATGTATGCACTAAAACCTACATCAGATGAATTTCAATAATTTAAATATAACTATCCGTTGATTTAAACTGCAATGCATTGTAAATTAATCACCAGAAACCGATTGATTTCCTAAAAAATAAAAATATGCAAATATTTTACTCAATACAATCTAAGTAATTAACTGCAACTTCATGGGTAAAATACACAGTAAGCCAGGTGTAACACTTTGTCACAGGTCAATATTATTTTTATTTGAAAATTGTTATGAAATGCGGAGAAATAAAATTTAGTTCACTGGACGATCATGACAAGGGACCTTATTTCCCTGATTTATGTGGAATTTGAGCAAATATTTATAAAGTAATCCTAATGCGTTCTCTCTCTCTCTCTCTCTCTCTCTATATATATATATATATATATATATATATATGTATATATTTATATATATATATATATATATATATATATATATATATATAGAGAGAGAGAGAGAGAGAGAGAGAGATGGATATACTAGCATTTCGGCCATGCATTGCCCGAGTGTTTGGAGGTGTATGCTGAGCAAAATAAAAAAAAAAACAACAAAAAAAACGATAATTTTTTTTTAACTTTGACCCTTATTATGGTCGCTTAAATTTTGTATTTAGGGCTCAAATCAAGTTATTAAGTTAGATCCATGTCCGAGGAATTTATATCTAAAATTTCACCTGTTTAGACTCAAAATTATAGGAGGAGTTTGGTAGAGTTGTCAAAGTTCAACTCGTTGAACCTTGACCCCTGAATCGCTAAATTTCTGTCCGAAAACCAATCACATCGCAAATCTCAGTACCCTGTATATCAAATTTCGAGTCTGTAGGCTTACAATTGACAGAGTTATTGCGTAGGGAAATGTACACCGACACACAGATACACAGACACTTTCAGTTTTGTATATATATATATATATATATATATATATATATATATATATATAATATTTTTTTTTACTATAATAATTAAATACCTACAGACACTAGTGTTTCATCCTTTCAGGAATCTTCAGATCAGGGTATCACGATTGACACCAGTCGAACAGTTCGAACCCCGAAACACGAGACATCTCTGGCTCGATTAGCGAATACCGAATTTACGTCAGTCAGACAGTGATCTAATCGTTATACAATGATCAATGTACACACACACACACATATATATACATATATATAGATAGATATATATATATAACTATTTTAATACCTACAAGCACGAGTGTTTCATTCTTCATTCAATATTCACATAAGTATGATACTTTTTCTATTGGCTATTGACAAGCTAATTTAAAAGAGAAATTGCCTCCAAAATCGACATTTGCTTAGTATTTAAAATAACAGAATGTTAATATCATAGTTATTCTGCATAGTATAAATTCATTTCCTTGCCACATAGTCTCCTATATGATTAAAGTTGATTGTAGCTTGGAGAACACTTTCGAAATCAACATCGACGTATGAGTTGATATTAATATAAATGCTAATTTCAACTGCATTTCTATAGGCAAATGTTGGTCGTGCAGTTGGTTCCTTAAAAATGGTGTCCGAGATCGCTTCATGGCCGGTTTGAAATCACCTGACCGGCTGTAATCCTAACTCCCTGCAGTTAGTATTCTCATGATTCTCGAAAGAATGAAACGCTAATGTTTGTAGGTATTAATATATATATATATATATATATATATATATATATATAACGACGCTGACGATTAGTATGTAATTCATATCAGCTATAAGATCGCTGGTTCAATAATATTAAACCGTTGCCCCATCTTTGGAATATGTATGTATAGTTCTTTTTACAAAATATCTGTAAACTAAAGTACAGATATTTTGTAAAAAAAACAAAACTATACATACATATTCCAAAGATGGGCCAGCGGTTAAATTTTATTGAACCAGCGATCTTATAGCTGATATGAATTACATACTAATCATCAGCGTCGTTGAAAAAAGGAAGACAAAACGTAAAAATAAAGTGAGAAATATGAAAATATGATTATTTTGGAAGATGATTATCACTGGCACTATTGCCAGAAACAACGTAACAGCTATGTTTGCTGATATTTTTAAACTTCAGTTTACGTGTTTATAATTTGGCGAGCATACGCGAACAGAAATATATACACGTAATTGTAATGCGTTGCAAATTTTTAACCGATGACAGTAAGATTTGTAAGAAAAAGTATGAATTAAAACCTACACACGATGCATCTCAACTGACAAAGGTTATATAATTTGTGATTAAATGGCATGAAAGATATAAGTAACCTTAATAATACATGCATACCTATACTTAACTCATGGACTATATACTCTACTGGTAATTTTCGTCTATTACATTTAATATGCTGTAGTAATAATAAATATGCTTTCAAAACCCGCATGTAATAATAAAGTGTGGAGGGAGAAATTGCAAAGCTGTGTAAACACAGATACGTATGATTTTTGTTTACCTACTGGCTATTATCAGGCGAATTTCAAAAGGGAGATCAATATCTTCTGGGTCGAAAATCGACTCCTAGTTGATGCGTTAAATAATCGAATATTAATATCGAAGGTGTTAGCCATGGAAGCGCTTCTTTCCTTGCCACACATTATATATGATTAAATTTACTTTGTAGCTTTGAGAAACGCATGCGCAATAGACTCCAATGTACCAGCGAATAGGAAATAATATCTATAGAAGAGAATAGCAATGTTCCTTTCGAACACGTGCCTTGCTGCGTGATGTACAATTCGTACGGGTGCCAATGCAGCATCTGTTTTTCCATTTCATTAAACACCTTTACTACTTATGTAAGGCGGATTCTTACTCGTTTAAAATTGCCTGAATAAAATATAAATACAAATAAATGTCCATTGATTGCTTATGCGAGTGAGAGGCGTAAATTCTTTTATTTTAAAAGAAGATTCTCCTACGAAACAAATATGTTAGATTGATGAAACAGTATTTTACGCCGAACAGAAATTGGCCAAATGAGATGCTAATGCGAATTATAATAGTTATTAACTTTTATGCTCGAAATAGTTTTACCGCATTTCTTAATGGTTTTCGTAATGGAATCGTGCGTTATTATTATTTACTAATACACAGTACAAACTATTCTATTAGAGTTTGCAAAAATAAAATATCTATTATTAAACTCTTGTATTTCTCTTTATATCCTATAGTTTGTGTTTATGTATGTGCTATTGAATTTGTGGTCGTGTTATATTCTTTACTGTTTTAATCCCTAGTAAATAAATTAATGTCAACGACCAGCGGACACTTTGATTAACATATGCACTGATTGTATTAAATAAACACATCATCAAAATGATATTATATCATGACATTAGAAGATGTACATGGGATGCCTTAATCCAACCATATACATTTAAAGAACAATAAATATAACGGGCGATTAATAGGGAGTTATGCTAGAGAAATAAAACTATGGGTGTTGCAGTATAAATACGGCCTAATTATACGCTCATAGATTATGGTACAGTGCAGAAAAATAATAAAACTAAAGCTTCTCTGACAAGTTACATAACAAAAGTAACATGAGCTTACGTCATAGTAATACACTGAACATACAACACCCAGAAATAGACTAAAGAATACATGTAAAATATTAAGCAAAGCACGTGCTAAAAGTAGAAATTGAATAACGATTTAATAGATTCATGAGTAGTTTTATTATTATTCCACTGCTGCTAGAACACTACGTATTTTCACAAAATGATTGGTTTATTGTAAACACACACACACACACACACACACACACTCACTCACACACATATATATATATATATATATATATATAATAAAAAGCTGAATGCCTGTGTGTGTGTGTGTGTGTGTGTGTCTGGTCACGAATAGGTTCCTATATCGTTGACTATTTAAAAAAAAAATGATTGCATATAATGATAGAAGATGTATCGAGACACAGAGATGGGGATGTTTGATCTGGCAGAGCAGTGGTTCATTAAAATTGTGGGGTCTGCGTTCGTGCCTGGCCCACAAAGTATGGAAAGAAAAAATGTAAAAATTAAAACAAAAAACTTTTACAAGTGTTATTGATATAGATGTACATAATAATACTTTAATAAGTATGTTTTAACTTAAATAGGGATGGTATAATAAAATTGTGCGGTCTGAGTTCGCGCCCGGCCTCCGTAGAATGAAAATTGGCACACACTTTTATAAAGACGTTTCATATCTATCTGCGTAAGTATACTTGGAGAATTATGTTTCAGTTTTAAGAAATAAGGTATAATAAAATTATGGGGTGTTCGTTCGCACTTGACTTCCATAGAATGGAAATATGTCACAAAGAATATTGTGATACGCGTTTCAGTGTCAGCAGGTATGGTATAATAACTTATGGGGGTTATCTATTTTATTTTTACTTCCATCATATTTTGCTTTGGTTTGATACCCCCAAATCCAACACTACTTCTTTACAACCCTTCCTTGTCATAACCTACCATACTTTCATGAATCAGAGTCTATTTTCTGTAGGCTGTTTTTGAACCCAGCCAACCAACGACGAGTACTTTGCTAGTATATATATATATATATATATATATATATATATGTAGAGAGAGAGAGAGAGAGAGAGAGACAATTTATTTATCAAAATATTTAATCTGGTTTGATACAGTTTATTGCTTAACACCTATAGAGAAACTATATTTTTTACTTTCTATGTATGTGCATATCGCAAACTTATATGTAACCAGAATAAATATTTATCTAATGACATTTTCTCGGAGGAGATTAACCTACATCGAAAATCGATATATTAATGAAATTGAATATGAATATGAATATTGTATTCTTTGATCAAACATTAAATTTTTATTTTGAAAATTATATTTTTTCCTGAATGAAATTTTAATACGAAAAACTGTGAAATTAATTTTCTTAATCTAATATATTAAGCAATATTGACAATATTACGAATTTATTTTCCAAAAAGGGGAAACATTTACTCAATTCTTTTAATACCGAGAATGTAGTGTTTGTATTTCAGAAATGTCACTAAATCAGTGCCGCAACGTTTCAGCATACTTGTCCAAGAGAAAGATCTTGAATTTTAACAATAATTTTACAAAGCTTGTTTATTTGTGGCAAGACTGCATCCGAATTCTGTTGCACAGTCTTTAATGCTTGATAGTCTCGCGACGGTAACTCCACTAGACGGGGTATCTTTTCTTTTAGTAATAACGACAGTTTATTGCTTTACACAACAGTCTTCATAACGGACATGTTTTTAGCTTAAATTGTATTCCAGATTTAGATTATTATTTAATTTTATATTGAATTGAAAAAATAAGAAATAGAGTAACAATTTTATTTTATCAACTACAAACGTTTAACGTTAGAATTAAACATATAAATCGATTTATTTCTTTGTGGAAATAGTTTTCTCGGAGATACGGGCGATGAGAATTTCATTTATTTAGCTTTACTGTATAGCAACGGACCTAGATAAAATGAAGATATGTATTTAAAGAAGAAAGTCCCTTACATGGAAATATGTGAAGCAGCGTCTGAATTATACTTTTTTCGTTGCAAATAAAAATATAGAGTATGAAAGGAAAGCTTTGGTAATATATCAACATTAGTCAAGGACACCCATACTACCATATATTCAATGCAGAAATGCTACATTACGTTGCAATGATTAGAAATACACAACTTTTTTTTAACATTATACATTCATAACAAACAGCGATTTGTTATATACCTTTCTGAAGCCGCAACTATACTATTGATTTTATCAGTTGTACGAATCTACTATCTCTATTAATTTTACTAGAGTATTTCAAAATGATGTACTATTTGTCAATAATAAATTCAGAATGTAGTGTAGTACCTGTTCTATCATCATGACAACCCTTTTAGACATTTCCTCTACCTTTTTGCATAATGTAGTATCTGTTTTATTGTTGTAATACCAACCCCCAAAGAATAATAAATATTTTATGAATAGTATATATATATATTTATGAATAGTATACATATATATATACACATATATATATATATATGTGTATATATATAAATTTAAAGGAGATTAGAACAATAGTCTAAAGAGCAGTGTATTTTAATGTAATAGTGAAATTACTAGTTTAATTAAAATACAGGAAAGAAAATTATTATATATATATATATATATATATATATATATATATATATATATATATATATAATATAAAGCGGAACGCCTGTGCGTGTGCCTGCTCACGAATAATCTCCTATACGGTTGAGTATTATAGGAACTGATCACATATCATAATAGAAGATGTATCGAGAAACAGGAATGGGTATGTTTTATCAGGCATAATGATGATTCATTAAAATTGTGGGGTCTGCGTACGCGCCTAGTCCACAAAGTATGGAAATAAAAAAATTAAAAAAAAACGTTTACAAGTGTTGTTGATATAGATGTACATAATAATACTTTAATAAGTATGTTTTAACTTAAATAGGGGGTGTATAATAAAATTGCGGAGTCTGCGTTCGCGCCTGGCATCCATAGAATGGAAATATGCACAAACTTTAATAAAGACTTTTCATATCTGTCTGCGTATGTATACTTTGATAATTATGTTTCAGTTTGAAGAAATATGGTATAATAAAATTATGGGGTGTTCGTTCGCACTTGACCTCCATAGAATGGAATATTTCACAAAGTTTAACACGTTCTTTTTTTAATATAGATCCACACAATATTGTGATAAGTGTTTCAGTGTAAACAATATGGTAAAATAAATTATGGGGCGTATCTATTTTATTTTTAATTTCATCATATTTTGCTTTGGTTTTATACCTTCAAATTCGAATCTATCTCTTTACAACCCTTCCTTTTCATGACCTATCATACTTTCATAAATCAGAGTCCATTTTGTGTAGGCTGTTTTTGAACCCAGTCAACGACGGGTACTTTTGCTAGTACATATATATATATATATATATATATATATATATATATATATATAACTTGTCCAAGCAGTAAAAAAATGAACGCATAAATGTGCATACCTATACGTAGATTAATACTGTTGGTTTGCATCTATCAAACAGGTAAACAATTTCACAAAACTGGGACACAAATAATATTATATGAATGGAAATGGTTTATACGAATAATAGAATTATTTCATTAAATACGAAATTTAAAATTTTAACATGTTTAAATAAAAATAAAGACACCATTGGGGTCAAGCAGGATGCAAGATCAAGAGCTTCTTGAAGAGATGACGGAGAATCGCATCCGAACAATTTTATATTTTCAACAGTGTCTTTTCAAACGAATGTCTAATTATAAATGCTATACATTATATTATGTTGACAGGAAGGTTATTGCGGAATTTTTTGTTTTGATTTCAAATCATATATTTTCAGATTAATTTAGTTATACTATATTTACTTCATATATAATTTTAAAGATTGCTTTCGCCATATCTAATCATTTAAATTATAATCGTTTATTAACAATTAGGACTTCTTTTCAGTACGTTGAATAAGAGTTAGCAAAATAAACACATTCGCATAATTTTAACATTTCCGTCCAAGCTAGACCGAAAAACTGATGCCACTTACGTAAATCAGAATTGTGGTTTAAGAAATTTTGTGGCGGCGACAAAAGTCGTTAAGATGATGAGCGTAGTGGCCGTCATCCGATGCTTACAACTATCAATAAAGATATTTTAAAAGCAAACAACTGCGAGAACTTACTTGTTAACCTTATATTATAATTATCTAATAACTCTCTCTTTTAATAACTCTGTATTTCATTGCTTATATACGAAGAATTGTTATTCGCGTGTTTATGTATTCATATGGTCTATGGAGAATATCTTGTCCAGAATTATCATTTCAATTTCGGTGATCTACGATTACATACTAATCTTATACATCTATTTAGTGTTAATTATCAAGTCGTAAATTCAAGCGTATATAGCGATACATAGATCCATGTACTAACTATATATTTTAAAGATTTTTCGTCGGCCGAAAAACGTAACTGAAATCATTCCTCTACTGAGCTGATTCCTATCGATTCCGATGTAATACTGGTTTTGTGTAATTCTAAGAAGATGACCCTTCTAAGCTTTTCTGTATCTCTTTGAGAAGGGGTCTGTTTATTGTTAATCGACTGATGCGCCCTGCCGATGTGGGTGCAAAGCCATTTTTTTGCAGAGTCAGAATGCTGCTTCTATTATGCACTGACATTTTCAATCTAATTTTTTAGACCCTGGTGTAACAGTTCTTGAAGTGGGTTAGAGCTGTATTCCTTTAATATTTAAAAGTGTCTTCCCAATTTTCATCATAATCTGTTGAAGCAGTCAGATGAGAATTTTTTTATCCTTTTTCTTTTTTTTTTTACTTAGGCGTCACCTCTTATCAAGGCCGATAGGCCACTCAAGGATAAGGGTTAAAGAGTGTAGAGTAGTCAAAAGGACAATATAGTAATCGATAGTAATGGAAGTTCGGTAAATTTGTTAACTTAAGTGGAACAGCTCATCAGAAACTTGTTCACGTTGGACTTTAAGACAACCATATTATAGATAGCTGGAAAGCAGGAAAACGGAAGACAATTCCACAGGCGTGCAGTTCTAAGAAAAAGCTTTGATCATGGAATCTATGTTTAGGTTTAATCACAGATAAAGAGTGGGGAAAATTATTGATAATCTACTCATTAACATTCATTATTACAATTAAGCATTCTTCATGTTCTTCTAACATATATATATATATATATATATATATATATATATATATATATATAGAGAGAGAGAGAGAGAGAGGGGGAGAGCTAGAAAGAGACATAGATATGTAGAAAGAAAAATATTCTTCTTGTGAGCGACATAATTTTATTATTTGTTTCGAATGAGTATCTCCTAGTCTTTACAATTGCATTTTGGATCAATGTGAGAAAATTATTCGAATTAACTTAAATCGTTCAATTAATGAAGGCAGAACTGCTTAAAAATAAAATAATTAAGCCGAAGCAAACGTCGCTAATGAAACTAAATTCGCTTAATTCTCAAATGCAATAACATAAAAAAACAGCTAAACCAATCAATTAAGAAGAAAGAAACAGTACGTACGCGCGGCAAAGTTAAGCGACGATAACACAAAAAAAAATTCGCAATAGGAAATAAATTATTCTACCAGTTTATATAAAAAAAAACAAAAAAACAAAATTCGTTTTATCCGATCTATTTTGGCAATTTTAAATTGAATTAACAGAGCTTTTAAAAATATTCCTCCACTGAAATCACCGCAGCTTTAGCGCAACAAATCAACGTGAAATACTGAATTAAATAAAAGAAACAAATAAAATGTTTTTTTGAATAAAGTCAGCAAATAATAGAGATGTGATGAAAAGATTGAAAAATATAACAAAAAAAAATACTAGCTTGAAGACAATACAAAGAAATCCGGTATATCTTCTTCAGAATATAACCAACCATAAAATGGCTATGCGACATCGAGCAGTTTAGAATAAAATCTGTGATAGAGCTTGATTGAATCGTGGAAATAACAATTTAATTATTGAAAAACAGTTAATTATGTGGCGATCCATTTTATGTCCGTCATAATTGGATCGGTAATAGCATATATGAAGATCATGTAACAAGATATCCATAGAATTAAGAAAAAATAAAACGCTATTACAATTGATGTAATATATATTTTCACTTTTAATTAATAATAGTATATCATTTTTATTTTGGTCAAATAAAAAAAACTACTCTTTCTTTGTAAACAAGATATTAATTAAATATAGCTATTCTCCTATTTGTTTCACTCCATTACTCATCTCAATACATTTTCTGCAGTAGCTTTTACTGGGGCCTCCCGATGCCATATTAGTGGGTACTTGTTACGGCTTTACCTTTTTCCTGTGCTACAAATAATCTTAATTTCTATTTCTATCTTACTTTCCCTCTCTACTTTGCTCCAATCAAGTATGCCAACCTTGTCAACAACTGCCAGAACTCCATCATGAAAGGTTTTAAGAAAAATTACACGAGTAAACCCGGATCTTCTAACGTATACCCCCACTACCATGTCTTCTTCTCGAAGTCTACGTTCTAACCTTCCAGAGGTTGAAACTCAACAACAGGAGACTAAACAAGACATATTATTTCGATAGGAAACTGGCATTAGACCGACTATTTCCCTAGATAAGTCCGTAATGAAAGGATACTCTAATTTTACTTCCAAATCTGACCATCAAGATCCACATGGGCAGGGAATATGTGCCTGTATAAAAGATGGCTTTCCATGTGGTAGGGAAATATCCAAAGAAGATCCTTACTTACCCTATATGTGCTTACGGGTTGCACTTGCGCAAACATCTGCGTTTATATTTGCTCTCTATCGCTCCCATAACAGCGGAGTTACTATCTTTAAATCATATCTGAGAAAATTGACCAAGTTCTATCAGCTTATCCTTCAGCTAACATTCACGTATCTGGAGATTCAACGTTCATAATGTGGAATGGGTGGCATATTCAAACAAGACCGAAGATGAGGAGAGGTTATATCATGATTTCTCCATTGCTTATGACCTCACTAAGATTGTTCACGAACCCATCCGTGTGCCACATATTGACGGCCAGTATGCAAGTCTCCTATACATTTTTCTCACAACTTTCTCTGAAATGTGCTCATCACCCTTTCTGTCTCTACTTTGATTTTCAGACCACTGTCGTATCAGTTAAGATGAAAATAAAATGTAATAAGTAGATGTACCTCTATATCGTACAATATATCATTACTTCTATGGAAGACTGGGATAGCTTCCGTACATTTGTATCAGATCTACCTCTGCGTTTCATGTTTAAAAAGGATGTTTCCTCTATAGTATCAGACCTGACGAGATGGTTAATTGTAGGTATAGACCGTTTCATACCCTCGAAAAAGTTCCAGCAAAAACCTAATAGCCAGCCGTGGTTCTCTCCAGAATGTGCTGCTTTTTCCGTTGCTTCCAACAAATAAATGTACTGAAACTAAAGCCACTTTCAGGACTGCCAACAACTACTGTAAAAAAAAGTAGTAACAAAACGCAAGAGGGCTGAATGCTCAGTCCGTTAAGTCAAAGTAGCTGAGCAGTGGCTTGGTTTCCACCAGTTTCGACAAATAGCAAACAAAATCCTGAACAGAATCGTGGGCTCTATCTCAACTATCATCAATAGATCTGAGGTAATCCCTTCAGCATCAGACAAAGCCAAAATCTTGGGCAAGAACTTTGCAGCCAATTCTACCCTTTGCGACCAAGGCGCCAACCCCAGTATTTCCTCCTGTATCAGAAAACACGCTATATGGTTTACACATATATGTACGTGATGTTGCCAACCTAATCAAAAACCTTGATTCCAGTAAAGCAAGTGGGCCTGACGGTATTCCAATTATAGTACTAAAAAACATCAACCAGAACTGTTTAAACGTTGTCTTTAGGAGAATTGATTGCTATAACACTGGAAAATCTCATCAGTATTCCATATATTTAAGAATTTAGATCACCGCTCATCTCCCTCTCAGCACAGGTGAATAAGTCTCCTGTGCGTTATTAGTAAGTTGTTGGAATCTGTGTTGAATACAGAAGTAATCTAACATCTCAGCAAAAATTACCTTCTTAGTGACACGCAATATGGTTTCCATTCTTCTAGATCTACAGCAGATGTGCTTATAGTTATATATCATAGGATTAACGAACATATCGTCGGAGGCTACCTTTCTAAGGCAAATGATCTTGACATAGCAAAGGCGTTTGATAGATTGTGGCATAAAGGTTTACTTCACAAAATCTCCAGCTACGGTATAGCTGGAAATGTCTTCTCAATTAGTAAATCATTTCTCTCTGATAGGTTCATAAGAGTAGTGGTTGATGGCCAGAAATCAGAAGCTCACAGTATAAATGCTATACTTCCTCAGGGTTTCATCCTAGGTCCAATTCACTTCCTGATCTACATTAATGATCTTCCAAATCACATCCTTACATTATTTGTAGCTATTCATTCTGGTGAGATTACTATCTATGGTAGCACATCTAAAACCGTAAACGACAAGTTCTCTCCGACACTTTCTCCTCTGATCTTGAGCAAGTGATACAATGGGGAAAGAGGTGGCTTGTTACTTTTAATGCATCCAAAACCAAGCTTTTATCTTTACATCATCAACGCTCTGATCCCCATCTGGCATTAATTGGAATGGATGCCCCTCATCTTGGGGAGGGCATATGTTTTACTCCTGATCTGAAATGGAACTAAATCCTTTGCCAAGGCCGCTACAAAAATGGCGGAAACCTTCTATCGATTCAGTGGACATCTCACTGCGGATTCAATTTCCTATCTACATAAGAGCCAGGTAAGTCCAACGATGGAGTACTGCTGCCACATTTGGGCAGGAGTTGCTAGAAAGGACTTATCCTGCCTTGATAGAGTTCAAAATAGAATGTCCTTTTCTCCTCCTTGCAACATCCAACATCTTTCTCACAGAAGAGATGTTGCGAGTTTGTCTCTGCTTTATCGTTATTTTCATGGCAAGTGCTCGACTGAGCTCCAATGCATGGCCCCTCCTCGCCAAACATTACAAGAAGCACCCGTCTAGCAGAAAACACTATCAATAATTCCCCCAACTTTTATCTGTGCCTAAATCTAAACGTATATTTTATGAACAAAGTTTATTTCTAAGAACTGCACGTCTATGGAATTATCTTCCGTTTTCCTGCTTTAAAGCTGACTATAAAATGGTTGTTTTCAAGTCTAACTTAAATAAGTTTTTAATGAGCCGTTCAATAGAAGTTAACAAATTTACCGAATTTCCATGCCAAACAATTACTATATCGTCCAATTGTCTACTGCATACTCTTAAACCCTTAACCTCAAGTAGCATCCGGCCTTGATAAATGGTGATACCCATGTAAAAAAAAATAAATATAATAGGACTCGGGTACTAAACAATTTTCGTATTTCCAGCAATATTTAAGCATGTAGTACTTCTGCTGATATGTCTGCTTATATCTTAGTGTCTTCATAAAATTCGTCCATATACGATGCTTTCTTTATCTTCATAACTCGAGAAATAAATAGTCCAGGGGCTGGGAGGAGATCGCTGTGATAAATCGTATAGAAAAATAAATGATACAGAATAATAAACTACATATTTTGAAGTCGACATAGTTTATATCATCAAACAGAAAGAAATCAATGCCGAACAGAATCAGTGCTAGCATTAAAATTGTTTTTTTTACTCTAATACATTCCCCTGACAATCTTTCATATGCTATCTATTCTAATCTTTGATAAAATGAGAGAGTTCAGATAAGTGTTCCAATCTAAATTAATGATTTTTAAACACGCCAGATCCCCATTAACCACCGTCTATTCGTATATATACATATATATATATATATATATATATATATATATATATATATATATATATATATATATATATATATTAAGTAATGTGATTGATAATTTAAAATTTAGAAATCAAATTATAATTAAATTAAAAATCAGTTTCACAAGATGGAACAACAACAAAATCAATTATCTGTACGATCGTTTCGGAAAACCGTGTTTTTATTGTAGTAGACATCAAGTTACGGACAACAATTATTACATATAATTTTTTAATAAACAAGGTCTCCTCGTCAGCAAATTTTAAAGGGTTTTTATTAAATCTAAAAGACACCATAAATAAACCTAGCATTAAAAGTAAGGCAGATGTATCTGAAAAAAATTGAAATAAAAGGTATGGTTTTAAAATTGATAAGAAAATTAATATGGGTTGAATTAGCTCTAGGATATTTACCTATCGAGCTTATTATATATCTAAATTACAACGAGCACTTTTTCTATCCTGTATTTTAATAAAACTAGTAATTTCACTGTTACATTAAAATACACTCTGCTCTTTAGACTATTGTTCTAATCTCCTTTAAAGTATTTATATATATATATATGTTTTATTTGTCATTTGTTTATTTGTTTATTCGGTCATTAGAATATGACAAACCATATATATGCATGTATGTATATGTGTGTGCGTTGGTTTGTCATATTTCGAATGACCGAATAAACAAGTCCGTACAAAATGATTATTATTGTTTTTTTTTTCTATTTTAGTTTATTCGGGCGCATCATGAACGTTCTTTTTTACCGTGTTATGCGCATTACGTTACTATGCTACTAATTATTGCTGATAGACTAGTTCGCCTCTCGACAGGGACAACAAAATGCCAGTCAATATTGACACTGTTTTCTACAAAGCAATTTAAAAGAATGGCGATGTTGAAAAAAATTGTGAAAAACAGCAATCGAATATATATATATATATATATATATATATACATATATATATATATATATATATATATATATATATATAACAATCAGATTAAATGAATCCAATAAAACTGTAAGAGTACCTTCCTTCGCCGGCTGTTGCTAGGAAGAGTCCTGATTATGCTCTACATTAATGCCTTTTACTCCGACGACACTGAAATATTTTTAAGAGGACATGGTTTATATTGGCTCCAAGCACACTTCGCAGCTAACTTCAATAACCTTTTTAAGATCAAAATTGTGTGGTAGAAACATATTACATTCACCAGTTGTGTTTTAAATGTGATTTTTTTCTAATCTTGCTTCGGTCAATGCAGGCAGATAACTGCTATAATATGTTACAGACTGATTGTTCTGAAGAGTTTGCATGCAGCTTCGATTGCCGGGGGTTGAAAGGAAACCTTTCTGGCGATGTCGTTTGACCAAGCTATTTTTTTACCTGATGAGACATTCACGGAAAACGGTTTGTTCAATGAAGTACGAATGAAGTATATATATATATATATATATATATATATATATATATATATATATATATATATATATATATATTAATTGGATATATATAGCGATTTTGAATGTGCGAAAAGAAGTAATATATGCCTCTTGGGGGCAATGGTATTCCTCAGTTAGACAAACGAATTATTTACTTCCAACACCTTGGATATAGAATTCTCAACAGGCCCACACGCAATGTGAATTTTTTCATCCCGGCCTCATCCAAATGCAGTCATCTTTGAAAGACCCCAATGTTTCTCTATACTCAATCAATTGTCATTCCCTTCCATTTTATTCTGTTTTCACTTATTATATGCTGGTTTTCGGTTTTAAGTGAAAAAATAACTATTTATGAACAACAAATATCAAAATCAATTCAAATGATCGATGGAGTAAATGCTGTATTTTTGTCAGTTAGATTATTTTGATTAATATAAGGATTGTGATATTGTCATTTATTTTTAACAAATATAACGAACGCATTATTTTTTTAGATGTTTTGATAACCATGTGACTAATTAGTTTAAAATGTATTTTTCATTTAATTAAATTTTTATAATTCTACTTTTGTAGCGATATCAAACATTTAGATATGTATATTCTAAAATCTCAAGCTATTTCGAGGTTTAAATAAAGTTAAGCGCAAACGATTGATTCTTTTCTGCTTATTATTAGAGGAACGCAGGAGAACATTGGCCAATGGAAACTACGAAGATCTGGGACGCAAGTGCCATGCCTAGTGACAATTAATATCAGATTAAACATTAACAAAATATAAACATGTTGAAAAGCATGATTGATATAAGATATACGGAAGGAGGATTGCGAGAAAGTTGTAGAAATCTTTTTGTCTACACAACAAAATTTCCTGAAATGCTGCAATGTTTCGATACAAATCAATGAAATATAATACCCATCTTAAAAAAATCCCTTATAAAAATTCATACTGTAAAATGAATCGTAGAGTCCGGGAGCTGCAGTATATATCGAACTAGAAACAGTTCATCAGGACTAGGTAGACATTTTTCAGAACAATACGTGACTGATCTGCAGGCGGTATTATGTTTAACTATGATTGTCTTTGGAGGTGTTTCTGGTGAGAGCTACACATATTACGTTACATTTTCGAAAATTAGTCTTAGAACAAATCTAGTTGCTATATTAGTATAGTTAAACGGTGAAAAAGAGATTATTCGCCGAAAACACGTTTCGTGGAAACGCGATTACTTTTCACTTCAAGAGCTAGTGAATTCCACCGAACCTCATGACGCTGCTTCCTGTTCTAAAACGTTTCATGTGATTGTAAACCTTTGGATTATTGTGCGTGAGATGACATTTCAAAATGAACACCTCTCTATCACTCAAAGGTCAACCAAAAGCATATTACTAGCGTCGAACTGGTATTTAAGCATTTCTCTAAGATAAATGGAAGACTGTGTAATCCGGGTTCAGATCTCACTGGCGACTATTATAGAGATAAAAGTAAATTCATCGATTGAACCCTATGCCTTAAAATATTGTATTTTTAGGAATACCAATTATTGATAAGGAAATATAACATTTTCCATTCTCCTCTAAAAATCTCACATCTATTTAGGAAAACTCCGTCTTCTTTATCATCGTATAATTCAATTAATTTCTGATAAACCGTTATATCTTCTTTAAGTGTTATATTTATATTTCATGGTTTAATACCCTGATGTATATGCATATTGTTTTTTACTTTGAATGTCTTACTAATGATTATGTTAATTTTTGCTAGTTTTCTGCTCCTTAGTTTACGAGTTTTTTCTGCATTAATTTTATTTTTCTTAGTTGGTTTACTCTCTATAAAATGCTTTTAAAACATACAATATTTACGAAGTTTCGATTATTGATAGGATGACTGGTATCATAACTAGGTTGTGCCTATCGTGGGGTTAATGGGCAGTGTACGATGTATTTTATCAAAGAGAAAGAGAGTTCACATATATATATAAGTCTCACCTTTTAAAAGGAAGTTTCCTATATATTCGTGTTTCTCATGCACATAGTGTGAATCTTATTATATGTCCCTCTATTTCCAAACAGAGGCAGATAACGAAAATTCTACGATTGATTGATATTATTGATAGGTATAAATTCGATATTATCCCAAGATATATAAACAATTTAGATTAAGGGGTCACATATGCCTCATCAATAGAACATGATAAATAATATCAACTAAATAAGTTCCTTGGCGTGATTAAAAGTTATTAAGATTATGAATCGATTACTAACAATATTTTCTTTCAGGAATGAATGCGAATATACTTAAGAATAAATTAGCTAAAAAAATAATTTACACACACACATATGTATATATATATATATATATATATATATATATATAGAGAGAGAGAGAGAAAGAGAGAGAGGGGGGAGGAGGGGGGAGAGAAAGAGAGGTGCGATAGATTGAGTCATATATCATAACGATCATCATCGGTTTAGGCAAGTTTTGGATACAAAATTTGCTTTGCGGTGAGACTAATAACTTGCTATAACCTCAGAATACTTAAGTTCTTAATACTTTGGATCAACCTTCACGGCCGTATTTTTAAAAGAGTATTGACGATGCTGGTTGCAGATATAAACCTAATAGTAAAATAGAACTGCATAAATATATTTTCAACGTTTTAAAATTGTTGCTTATTCGCCTATCTTCTAAAACGCCTTTGATTTTAAACGGAGATTTTCATCAATTTAAAGCGACATGCTTATATCTATCGCTTAATTACGAGGTGTACTGTATTATGTGTTCGTTACAGCTATCGAAGGTATTGTTTATTTGACCACAACTCTTTTCTATATCATGTGATTAACGTAATGAATTCTACATTTACCCTTGCATGATGCGATTGAAAAACTACGGAAATATAAACAAGGCACAGCCGAATAATTTATAACTTGTATATTACGTCACTCTTATGGGATCATTATTTACATGTATATCAAGTGCATGCCAATTTTTATACAAATTATTTGTGATATTCTCATTACTTTTGTTAAATAGTTACTCTTTTATAGGGTTGAATGAAAGATCACTTAAAGAAGCGTAAACTCTATCGTATTATTGCTTGCAAAGAATTTATTTTAGTGTATATTAAGAATAAAACAACATTTATGGGGAATTGAAGAGTTTAATTATTATAACTCCTATATACAATAAAAGTCCAGTCTGAGTATTGTTTTATGATATGATATTTATATATGTGCGTTAATTTTCGTATATAGACATCATCTATAATAAATCGCAACACCCTAACTCGACAGGTTATGACCTTTCCAACGTTGTGAGTGTGGTCGTCTTTCTGATTGTCTTGTCTTCTTACTCTTGCTGAGTTCTTGTCTCTCTCTCTCTCGATAGATGAGCTATGGTAGCCACGCAAAAAAATAAAATAAAGAAAAACTGAAATACTTTCTGGAAATATTAGTTACACTCTTAGTGTGCATGTTATGGGCCCACATCTCCGTGTCATCAAGGTTGTGTCTGCCAGTTGGCATCAGTTCATCTCGTTCTGCTTAGAGACAATACCTTCCTTCATCTCTGTCAAACTCAGAACTCTCGTTAAATTTGTTACGAACATTCGCAAACACATAGCTCGGATCGTTGGAAAATAGTTTATACATCTGAAATTGCTCGTAAACTGACTTCAAACATGTTGAGTTTAATTACTTCGTGCATTGTCCAAAATTGCTGAAACACTATAATAGCACTGCAATTCAGTTTCATTTGTGTACCTCAGTGAACAATTAACTCTTTATTGTTATTCTGATTGACGCATATCTTCTAGTTTGGCGTATTGTTCTTTTACTTTCTTTTTACTTACTAACATTCTTCTAGTATGAGTGCAGTTGCGTGTGTTCATATATTAAAAATAATGATAGTTTATTAATACCAGGTTTGTTTCCATTTTTATGAAGATTTTAAAGCCGATACAAAATAAATAGTCCGACGCCTAAGGTCCTGTAATTATTTTCCATAGAAGATTATAAACGAGTATTGCTATTTCAATTATCAACTCTTGCCCTTATCAACGTTGTAACTTTTTAGATGCCAACTAAATTATGTTTTCTTTTATTTCCCAGTGAATGAAGTATGAGCACGCTGACTATATTGACAGTTATATTCCACGTGAATTGCATGGTATTTCGGATATATTACAAAATACAGGAATAACGTTTTAAAGCAATATAAAGTCCATTTAAATGTGTCATGATACCAACTCTAAAATCGTACAATGTAAAACAGCTATGAATAAGCCAACATGTATTTTTAAAGGTACTACTTGACTAATACCATTCGATTATGTAATACTATTGCTGTAAGTGCATAACGTCTATGAACTTATTTTGTACGAGTCTCAAAAAATAAGTATCTTACGTATTTGCTGTAAAATACGACGTATCAGAGTATGATGATTTCTGGACACAGAATGTTCGCTTAGAAACATCGCACAATTCTTTCGTATGCACACATATGTAAGCGTGTTTGATTTATACGCGGATTCCATTTAAAGGCATACTTTACTGGCTCTGAAAATGAATACTGCGGATTGGTTACTAATAAAAATAAATAAATAAATGATATATTATCCATATACGGGACTGATATAGAGCATCTAAAAAAAACTGATATAATGAGTAGATATTGAGACCATATAGTGGATGTTTACCGTGTTTTAGTGTTGACTACTCTTCCATAAACGTGAGTTAATAAAATTCCATAATATTGCTTTCATAAACTGAGTGAACGCAACGCAGCAACTTGAGTACATTACATTGGTAACCCCAGCACCGCCGCAAATTACTAGATACATACTAATTTCAGATTGTAGACCGCCGGATTATACTGTCAGTTGTGATTAATAGCTAGGTTCTAATCTCGAAACTGATGTAGCAATGAATCTTGTCACAATAATGAGTAATGAAAATATCAGACGACGGATGGTAGATGCTTTTATCAGTATATATATATATATATATATATATATATATATATATATATATATATATATATATAAATATATATTTATTTATATATATATATATATATATATATATATATATATATATATATATATATATATATATATATACGTTGCTTTAGTAATATTCCAGTCTTTGTACTGGCAGTTTAATTTGTCGTAGACTCTTTAAAAGTTAGTATTTATTGCTATACATCTTATGGGATTACTGACTATTTTTTATGTTTAAAAGTTCAAATAAACCACCACAGAAGGAATTGCACTCTACTAATGCCTGATTGTTACTGGAGAATTTCCAAAAAATCAATCCAAGCGTGCGGACATTTTAGAAGCACGATAAGCAATTAAATCGGGTCTAAACTTGAAAAGAAAAATTAACAGAATCATATGGAATCCTTCAGACTACTTTGGGATCATATTACATGAATTGAGCATCAGGTTCTAAGTAACATAAAAGATTCAAGAAAGGCAGGGAGTATGTAAAAGATGATGAGACGTGTGGAAGGAGACAGGGCATCAGAATAACAGAATCGATTGGACAAATAATGAATTTTCTGGATAAGAACCGTCGTGTGTCTATATAGAGACAGGAAGTGTTCAGTTTGATGTCAGTGTGAGAACTCTATACAACATTACTCGCGATAAATTGAAGATGTCGGTGATTTGTAGGAAGTTTGTTCCGAGGCTGATCAGAAGATCAGAAAGAAAGTCGTTGTCAGGGGAGTATGGAGACAACACAGATGCCGCAGTTTTTATTCTCTGGTGACCTGCGATGAAAGTTTAATTTACTGCTATGACCTAAAGATTAAGAGACAGGGTACCTTGTGAAAGCATGCTGGCTCTCCTGGACCCCAAAAGGCTAGATGCAGCAAATACCATTGATACAATTTTGATATTCTTTTTGATGAGATCATAAGCATGATATAAATGCAGTGATTTCCACTTTACAGGCTCTACAAAGAAATACTATGTTGAGATTTTAACAGAGTTTAGGATATGAACTCGTCGAAAAATGTCAGCACTCTTCAAATCAGGCAAGTATCATTTCCACCGAGACGCTGCACCAGTCCACAACCCCATCTTTGTCAAAAAAACTATTTGACTAGGAAAGGCATTAAACAGTTCCTATAGTAAAAAGCTTGCATCCTGTTACCTTTCATATTTTATAAGTTGAAGGAAAACTTGAGCGGCTGTCGTTATGAGACAATTGAGAAGATAAATGAAATGTGAAAACATTGACATATTCACACTTGTTGGAAAGTTACAAATGCATTGCAGTAGGGGAAGATTACTTTGAAGGGAACTATAGTAGTATGCGTGTACTATCAATAACAGTGCTCATGCGAAAAAAAGTTTGAAAAATTATTGAAGGCTCCTCAAATATATATTAATACATATGTATGTAATAAAGTGTTAATACATGTTTATGAAAATTAAACTGTGAACAGCCTTCAGTTTGTTCTCAAGCTTCATATTTTGCCTATTATTTGATTATTTGTATGCACGCTGGGTCTAGTCACGATAAAAAGAAATAATCTTCATATTTCTTGAAATTCTTCTTCCACGGGTTTTTTTGCTTTCATTAGACAATACTTATTGTCTTACCTCTTATTATTCACAAAAACACCCGCGTGACCATTTACTCTTTTTTGTTTTGTTTTGGTTGAGTTTGGCTATTCTTTCTGGGCCAAGTTTACTTTATTTTTATTTGAATAATTTGATTTTTTATTAGTTTTGCTTTTCCCCTTTTTAAATTCTAGTACAATTTTGATTTATCTTTTTTACCTATTTTATTTATTGCGAATGAATTTCCCCTAATGCATTCTTTATGCTATTTCTACGGTTCATTTCTACTTTTCAATCGCATTAAAATAGGTTGTCTGAAGCTATCTCTTCATGAATATTAATTTTATTCCTTATTGATAATCAGTATGTAATAAGCATTATATTACTTAACATTTATGCACAATTTAGTCTATTACGCACAATTTAGTCTATTGCTATACATGTATGCATAAAATAAACATATTTGTATATATATATATATATATATATATATATATATATCGAGATAGATAAATAGATAGATATAGATCTGAATATATAGATATAGATATATAGATAAATATGAAATTCTACTCGAATGGAAAGGGTATGAAAAGCAAAAATAGAGGGGTTCACCAGAACACTTCATGATACTAGTATTAGATAGATCGTGAGATAAAATTATCAGTGATTATGTAAGTTTGGTAGGACTTATATATATTAAGAAAACTCCACAACAAGAACTTATTTACATTATATGCGTTATATTGGGCTGGAACTCAGCCCCATAGTCTTGTGGTAAACAGACCGACAGTTCTTGGGAGAATATATATGTTCATCGAATGTGTATTTATATTTTGTTGCAAATATAATGGGAGGCCCTTTTTGTCAGTTCTTGCTGCAAGACACACATTTGTTCCGGACGATTTACAGGAGGATGATAGAATGAAGGGCAATCCAACCTCTACTGTTAATATTACGATAGAAGCTAAATAAATTCACTACGTAATTTCTGTGAGAAAAGAAAATCAGAGAGATGTCAATGTCGTCGCCAACTTACTATTAGGAACTCATTTTCAGATCTAGCCGCAGTTTTCCATCTCTGAACGTATTCGACTTTTGTACAAGTTGAATATTCGTCAGGTCAAATTTAGATACTTTCCGCAGTTGTAGAATGATCGTGCTATTATAATAGTGTTTTTGTCAACCGATCTAATGCAAGTCTTAAACTTTATCTGTCAACGCACGGCGCTTCCTCAAGACGAGAACCGTTTATTTTAACTGGCGGCAGGTTTAGATATGAGCGTCTGTTTTGAAATAATAGATGTCTGTTTAAGGGTTATTACATGCACATAGACACTATGTGACATATCGGGGGAATATATTGCAGGAGCATTATGTAGGAAGATGAGTAGCAAGATGTTTGTTCACATTACGTTTGAACTCCTGCCAATACAGTTGGGAAAGCCCAATCCCTGAAGGGAGTTCCAAGGTCTAGCAGTTCTGGGGAAGAAACTATACGAGTAGAATGCAGAGGAATCCAATATTTCGTCGCTGGGATAGAGGTTTAAGCTTAGATGACAGTTCAGAACCTGTCCGGTTGGCGACTATCATTTGAATACTATCCGGGAGTGAGAGACAAGCAGCTGATGCACCAGCCCAAATGTGACAACAATAATCCATACATGGGCGAATGATGGCATTATAGTGGTACAGGCGTAGGCGTAAGTAGTTTTCTAGCACGTTACAGGGATCCCACCGTCTTTGTTTCAGCCTCGGCAATGTTCTCAATGTATATATTCCAGTTCATGTTTCCTATAAACGTTAGGCCGAGGTGTTTAAAGGAATTACTTTCGGGTAATGTGCTTTTGGCAATTGCTATTCGTGGTAGAGAAGGTTTCTTGGAATTATTGAAGGAAACAAGCTTAGTCTTGGCAGCATAGAATATGCCCATCGCTTTTTGTTCCTATTTCACTACAGATTGGAATTCTTCACCTAGTGTTAATGCAATTTCCTTAAATATGTTTTCATTTGTTTTCCTATCGTGCCTGTTATAGAGAGTGGTAGCATCAGCAAATGTACCCATCCCTGAAACAATTTTATCAGGGAGGTCATTCATGAGTATCAAGAATAATAAAGGTCCAATAATAGAGCCCTGGGGTACTCCCGGATTTATATCATATTATTAAGATGTACGCCCGTCGAGGATAACTTGATTTTTCTCTTACTTAAGAAGTATTAATTACATTATGTATTCTCCCAGTGACACCATATGATCTAATTTTCCTTAGATAACCATCGTAACATACCCTGTCAAAAATATTGGATATCTCGAGGGCTACCGCTCTACCCTCCACCGTTTTGTCTCGTGAACCATATATACGTTCAGAGATTAGTGATAAGATATCTGCGGTGAAATGGGCTGAATCCATATTGTTTGTCGGTCAGGTGTTTAGCTGCTGTACGGTGTTGGACTAGCGCTTGATTAATTAAGGACTGAAATATTTTGGCGAAAAGCGCAAGAAACCTAATAGGGTGATAATTTAATGGGGCTGTTCTTTCACCAAAATTCTTAAAGACTTTACAATAAATGCCTTAACGAATCTTGCTTTCCCGACTGCTGGAAAACCTCTTCTGTGTTACCCAACAGAAGAGGTATTCCAGCAGTCGGGAAAGCAAGATTTGTTAAGGCATTTATTGCAAAGTTTGAAGAGAACTGGAGCAACGTCAGCAAAACATTTTTTTTAAAATGAACCAGCCAGGATGAGATTGGGTCCACTCGCTTTTGATGTGTCTAGGTTTTTTAACGATACCATGTACCTGAGAAGGCGTTATTTTCAAATCATCTAGTGTTGTGTCCGGAAAGTCATGGAGGTAGTTGTGTGCGGGTCCATGTGGTGTTTTAGGTTTTCCTTGAGTTTTCCCATGGTTTAATTGTAGTTGATTAGATTTTTTTAGTTGAGGTTATAGGTAATTTCTGAATTTATCACAGAATCAAGCAACTTATTCATATTGCAAATGAGACTGATTGTTCTGTATTTAGGTGCAGAAGACCGGACCTCTCGTATATAAAAATACTGAGTAAAATACCGCGTTTGAACAGTCTTGCAGTTATAGAGGTTGTACTAGTTGATCTTTTTTTAAGAACAATGATAGATATGTTGTCAAGGCTAAAAAAATTTCTGAAATCAATGATCTAAATAAAGGATACATACGAGTCACCACCCACACACACATACATATATATATATATATATATATATATATATATATATATATATATATATATATATATATATATAGCTAGAGAGAGACAGAGAGAGGGAGAAAGAGAGAGATGTTCATCAAAGAATATTTAATCCTGGGAGGGAAGTGTCAAATGTTAGGCTGAGCGGATCACACAAAGATTAGTTTGATGGTACCCCTTAATGAAGTGTTTATTTTTGTTGGATGGTAACGTAATCATGACAGGTCTGTTGACCATGGTTTAGATAGAAGATACGCGACTCTTCAGAACGCTGTTGTTTTCTGTGGTTAAATTGTGAAAAACATGCCTATGTTCAGCGAACAGACGACAATTAGAGATAAACGGTATTTTTCCTTATCCAAAAGCAATCACAGCTGTGTGTTTAGAGCATTATGCGACTGCAGCGACAAATTTAGGAGTGTACAATGGTTGATATTTTTGTTTTAATAAATATCTTGCAGGTTATATAACTGACTATACTGACAGTTAGCATATGTTTAGGCGGATGTTGTAGAAGGCATTTTTTTCCTAGAGAGAATGTTTGCACGGAATGTTAATAAAATGCCCCAGTTGGTGTTCTGTGATTGAACAACACTATATTAATTCCTAGGACCGTCATATGCTAAAGTAAATATTTAGCGACTTTTAAGCACCGACTATTTCCTTTCCATTCTACCCTAAAGGTTACCCGGAATTCCTCTGCATTACGAACAACTTCTAATACGACACCGTTCATGTTCAGTTTTTCATCCTATATATTTCACTTTGGTCTTTCCCACAACATACATTGAAATAACTACGTCTCCCTTGTAAAATAACCGTTACTTTTGATTGGTTGTTAGAATATAATTACCCACTATGGCCGAATGTTAGAATGCGCAATTTTCGAATGGATTGACACCACTATTTGAACAATGCGACTTTATTCTTTTTCCCGATAGAATTAATATTCGACTGCTTCTATTAATATAGCATTGTCAATAAAACATCATTTCTATATTTTATTTAAAACTAATTCCATTTATTGTAATAATATTTTCATCAGTTGCATCCGTTTACTTTCTTTTAGTATCATTAATAGTTGCGCTTTTTCTATAGTCAGTCGTTCCCCTCTCCATGTGGCGAAAAGTGTTTCTGAAATATTATCGTTCGCTCTAAGTCAACGATAAAAGCATTAAGTATGTGTGTTAACCAATTCGCTGTTTACATTTATTCATCTATTTCCAGGTTTCATGCATTGCCTCTCTCGTAAGACGAACAAACAGCATAGAAATATCATATTTTAAAAACAGAATAGTCAGACGGATTCATCGATATGTTCATTAAAAAATTAAACTCTCGTACATTAGACGGGTTTTTCATTTTTGACGATGACAATTAAAAGCCAAAAATGCAAAGAAAAAAATGAACCTAAACTATACCAATATGATAAACAATAGTATTACAATTTCGCAACGAAACATTATTTTTTCATTGAAAAAAAAATGAGCAATGCATAGTAAAGTATAAAGATGTAAAAAGAAAGCAAAGAAATGGTCAGATATTTACTGCGGGTTCGTGTGTAAGCGTTTACTTAATAACTCGATCCACGGTTATAATTTAATAAGAGTAAAATATAGATCTTCGGTTTACGTTCGGCAGACGTGCTACTCTCGCTTCCCTTTTTATTTTGCCATCATGTTTTAGGCGCGATGTTTCGAACAAAAAGGGGTAGTTGCTGTTTGGTTTTGGGTCAGAATATAGTCCATGTAACACTTAATGTAAACCATTTTGGCCTTCGAAGAATTATTTTTTAGTTTCTTGCATCAAGTAGGTATTTCCGAGCCTAAATCACACACACACACACACACACACACACACATATATATATATATATATATATATATATATATATATATATATATATATATATATATATTAAAATGATTTTGCGCTACGAAACAGGTGCTGTCAAGAATTGAACATATTGGCATAATATTTTTGCTAAACATACACCTCCAAACACCCGGGCAACGCCGGGCTGAAATGCTAGTATATATATATATATATATATATATATATATATATATATATATATATATATATATATATATAAATATATATACATAGATAAATATATATATATCCATATATAAATATATATACATAGATAAATATATATATATATATATTTATCTATGTATATATTTATATATATATATACATAGATAAATATATATATATATTTATATGCATATATATTTATATATATATATATATTTATCTATGTATATATATTTATATATATATATACATAGATAAATATATATATATATATATATTTATCTATGTATATATATTTATATATATATATAAATATATATACATAGATAAATATATATATATATAAATATATATATATATAAATATATATATATATATATTTATCTATGTATATATATTTATATATATATATATATATATAAATATATATATACATAGATAAATATATATATATATATTTATCTATGTATATATATTTATATATTGATATATATATATATATATATATTTATCTATGTATATATATTTATATACATATATATATATATATATATATATATATATATATATATATATATATATATATATATACTAGCATTTCAGCCCGGCGTTGCCCGGGTGTTTGGAGGAGTATGTTTAGCAAAAAAAAAGTTGTAGTAGAAAGGTAGGTCTAACATGTACAATGAAGGAGGAAAATAACGGGGAAAAAACGTGATGTCTTTACTGATACGAGGACCGTCAAACCGGGATTGATTTAAGTTTTAATTAAGTAATGCAATCGAAAAAAAAAGGAATACTTTCGAAAATATCGGCGAAAAAAGCGACCCCTCCCTGTAGAGAAGTGTCCAGTTAAGAGTGAAAAAATTAATGTTTTTACCCAATTTTTCCGTATTTTTCGTCTGAAAGGTCGAGCTTTAAACGATACAGATCTTGTGAAAATCCTTCACCAGTGTCGAAAGTTGTAGGCAGACATGCTAACATACATACATACATTTATATATCGATAGCTCAAATTTTTTATCCAAACTGATTAAAAAGCTTTCCCTATCTCTGAATACCCTTTATGTAAAATTTCAAATGTTTACATTAGAAATTGTCTGAGTAATTTGGTAGAGACCGCAGATGTCAATTTATTTTAAAATTTGACCCGTATTTTGATCCCTTAAAATGTATTGTTTTGGACTCACATCAAGTTATTAAGTTAGATTCATGTCCAAGGACCCTATATCTAAAATTACAATTGTGTAGACCAAAGATTGGCGGAGGAGTTTGATAGAGTTCTCAAATATCGAATTGTTTAACTTTGACTCTTTAACGGCCAAATTTCTGGCCGAAATCGGATTACAAAGGTTTTCCTAAATCTCAGTTCCCTGTATATCAAATTTCGAGTCTGTAGACTTTAAATTGACAGAGTTATTGCGTAAGGAAATGTACACACACAGACACACAGACACATTCACTTTTATATATATACTAGCATGGGTGTCTGGCGTTGCCTGGCTGTTTTGAGGTGTATGTTGAGCAACAAAAAAAGGTAATTTGTTTTAATTTGACTCCTATTATGAGTTATGAGTTATTCCGTAGGGAAATATACACAGACACACACACACACACACACACACACACACACACACACACACATACATATATATATATTTATATATATATATATATATATATATATATATATAAATATATACCAGCAGTTCAACCTGGTGTTGCCTGGGTGTTTGGATGTGTATGTTGAGCCAAAAAAAAAAAAGTGGTAGTAGGAAGGCAGGCTTGAACTCGTACCGCGAAGGAAGAAAAGAACGGGGGAAAACACGACATCTTTGTGGTTACGACGACCGCCAAACCTGAAGTGACTTATGTTTTAATTAAGACTAGAACATCGATAGGAGAGGATATCTTTAAAAAATATCGGCGAAAAAAGCGACCCTCCTATAGAAAAGTGCCTAATTGAAGGAGAAGATATTTATGTTTTTAGCCTATTTTTCGATATGAAATGTCTAACTTTAAAACGATACTGATCTTGTAAAATTTCGTCGCCTCTGTCGACAGTTTTAGGGATACATGCAAACATACATACATACATATATTTATATATTGTTAACTAAAAACTTTCGACTCAAACCGATGGAAGAACTTGATTTATCTCTGAATACATTTTATGCAAAATTTCAAATGTTTAGACCAGAAATATCTGAGTAATTTGTTAGAGAACACAGGGGTCACATTTTTGTAAACTTCGGCGCCTTTTTGATCCCTTAAAATTTATTGTTTTGGACTTAAATCAAGTTATTAAGTTATATCCATGTCCAAGGAACCTATATCTAAAATTTCAATTGTTTAGAGCCAAAATTGTCGAAGGAGTTTGGTAAAGTTCCCAAAAGTCAAATCGTTGAACTTTGCCGCTTTAACAGCTGAATTTCTAGCCGAAAATGGGTCATAATGATTTTTCCAAATCTCAGTACCCTGTATATCAAATTTCGAGTCTGTAGACTTAAAATTGACAGAGTTATTGCGTAGGGAAATGTACACACACAGACACACAGACACATTCACTTTTATATATATACTAGCATGGGTGTCCGGCGTCGCCTGGCTGTTTTGAGGTGTATGTGGAGCAACAAAAAAAAAAGCTAATTTGTTTTAATATGACTCCTATTATGACCCCTTAAAATTTATGATTTTGGGCTCAAATCAAGTTATTAAGTTAGATCCATGTCTAAGGAACCAATATCTAAAATTTCAAGTGTTTAGACCTACATTTTTTGGAGGAGTTTGGTAGAGTTCTCCAAGGAAAAAATGGTTAAACTTTGATCTTTTAACATGCACATTTCTGACCGAAACCCGATCACATAGAGTTTCCCAAATCTTAGTACCCTGTATATTAAATGTCGAATCTGTAGACTAAAAATTGACAGAGTTATTGCGTAGGGAAATGTACACAGACAGACACACTTACAGACAGACACACAGACACACAGACACGTTCACGTTTATATATATATATATATATATATATACATATATTTATACATATATATATACATATATATATATATATATATATATAATTAAAAAAAATAAAATTCTTGAAACGCCATGAATTAAAACTCACCAACTAACCGAATAATATTGCATTCGAGAATAGTAGCAATATATCAAAATGTCTAGTGTTGCGTGTAATGGACAGACTGCCTACGGACTTACTGATTTAAAAATTCTTATTTTTAATAAACGTATATTTTAATCGAATTCTCATCGATTTTATATATTTTAACTTTCCATCACCTAACGCGGTTTAATGTATTTTTTTTTATCTTTTCACTTTTAAATTTCTATTATTTCTCGTTCTTATATTTACTACCCCGACACCTGAAGATGATTCATGGATGAATCGAAAGCGGTCATGACAGTGACAATTATAGACACTTCATTTATTTTTCGATTTTTATATAAAAATGTTATTCGGAAAATCGTAAAATACAAAGAAAAATGAATCATAAAGCAAATTATATCCGTTTCATTTAATAATGTTTGCTGGAATATATATATATATATATATATATATATATATATATATATATATATATATATATATATATACACATATATATATGCACATACGTGTATGTGTGCGCGTGTGTATACATATCTATGTATATTGTAAAAGCGATAAATAAGAATAAACAGGCTGCATTATTACATAGGTTCAGTTAAAATGACAATTTATAAGGTAGAAACACTTAAAAACTAAAACGATATCGATTCATATGATTCAAATGGTTAGCCATGAATCACGGCCGTTCTTATATTTCCTCGAAATATCTGCCACATAATTGCTTATTAAGTCATTCCCTGTTTAGATTAGATTTCCCGTGAACATTGGTCATAATGTCAATATATATATATATATATATATATATATATAATTATATATATATATATATATTTATACATATGTATATATATATATATGTGTGTGTGTGTGTGTGTGTGTGTGTATGTATTTAACCTCAACCTCAGAAGATTCCAAGCCAAAACACTTGTTAGTGATGGACTTGTTAGGGAATGTTGTATGCTGATGATGCTAACCTGGTAACACACTCCCCAGTAGATATGCAACTAGTGATGGATCTCTTTACAAATGCTTGGACCTGCTTCGGACTGACAGTTAGCATTAAGAAAACTAAAATCATGTACATTATCGCTCCCGATGATCTGTATGTGGAACCTGATATCTTCGTCTGTGGAAAGCGCCTTGAAGTCGCAAAAAATTGTGTCTACCTTGGTAGTGCCTTATCGAATGATGGCACTCTTAATGCGGAAATAAAACAGAGAATCAGCAAGGATTCTGATGCTTTTGGAATGTTACAAGATAGAGTCTGGTCTGATGGTGATCTAACTCTGACAACTAAAATTTCAGTATATCAAGCATGTGTAGTACCATCCCTACTCTACGCATCTGAAACTTGGACCTTGTACCGGTCACATATAGAATTGCTCGAGAGGTTCCAGCAGAACTGCCTTCGACACACTCTTGTTTTAAAGTGGTATAGCTTTTTCCCTGATACATATGTCTTAAAAAAGCCCAAAACAGCCAATATTGCTACCATTGTTATTAAGAACCAGTTGCGTTGGGCGGGTCATCTCATCCGGTTTGAAGACTATCGACTCACAAAACAACTGTTCTATGGTGAGCTCTTTCTTGGAAAAAAAGTCCCCAGCACAAGCCCAAAAAACGTTTTCGTGATAGCATCAAGGAGAGTCTGGTGAGCTTTCATATTCTTGTTGACAGTTGGGAGTCACTAGCGTATGATCGCAAGCAGTGGAGGACACTGATATACAGGGGTGCAGAATACTTTGAAGCATCCAAAATAGACCGAGCGAAGCTTAAGAGAGCATTTAGGAAATGCCAAACCTTGCACCCAAACCATGGAGATCTCTGGATCTGTAAGGTGTGTGATCGGGCTCTGTTGTCTAAGGCAGGTTTTGTTAATCACATGAAAGCCCACGATGATACAGGTTCCCCTGCTGTTAGCTTCATATAAATCAGTAAACGTTTTCAGTGTCATGTCTGCTTGAGGGTGTGAAAGTCGCTGGCAGGGCTAAAAAGTCATATTCGGACACGTGCATTTTAGTGACTGAGGGAGTGGCTCTCGTCTGATAAGGCGTTGCAATCATCATTTAAAGATGTAATTATAACTTTCAATGATGTTTCTTGACAGATAATAACGTCTGGGTGTTTATCTAGGTAAACCAAGTTAGAAATAAATATTACATTTAGTAATTTCCATCCCCGTGCATGTATTTCTGAAAAGGCGTGCCTGGGGCGATTGGTTTTATTATGTTTAAACAACGCATTTATCTTTCAGTCACGACGCTGGAAATTATAGCAAGATTACATCAATTCCATATTTATTGGTTGTTCTATCAGTTGCCTAATCTTTCTCTTACGTCTGTGGCATATTTAACTGATTTCTACGATTTTAAAATCAGGAGGGTCGTTCTAGAAACTAAGTTTGTTCAATAAATTTCCGTTCAGATTCATAAAAGTGTAGAATAAGAAAAATGTTGATACTCGTAGTAACTAAAGAGTGTTTTTTGTGAAAGTTTTGCTTGAGGGCAATGGATTCAAGCTCGACGAGTACTTGTCATAAAAGTCATGATGAAGCCGAGAAAAACTCGCAATGTATCCTCTGTGGGAAAATGGTTGCAACAAGGCAAAAACAGAAAAAAACTTAACCGCCTATACTTTAACACATGTAAATAACATAAATAAATCCGAAATTTATCCAGAGCATCACATACCGTACTTTCGTATCGTGTCTTTTTCGTGACAAATTAGAGAAAACATTATATCGCAACACGGATAATAGACAGAACGCTGATACATCCAATGCCGCGGATCAATGACTATATCAATTTTGGGAGTGGTGCAGCAAATAGTAATAAAAGCATCAAGTTTTTCTGTATTTTTCACACGATTATATTTGAATACATTTGTTGATTGTTTTTTATTTCAGGTTATTTAATGCCAAACCCAGTGATTTTAAAGAACAATATTTTAATAGAATATATCGTTTTTTTTCAAGGTTTATATTTAACCCATAGTTGGGACCCTAACAGGTACTACCACTCCGGGTCAGAGTGGACCTGGGAGCAATGACAATCAAAGCATAGATCCACACTACCCAAAGACTGCAAGCTGGGGCCTCACCATCGGATATAGTTTAAGGTTATATCTAGGACATTTAAGTTAGGAAGCCAGTAGAGAAGTGCGAGTGTAGAAAAAAAGGTGGAACGGAGGAGACTATTGTTTTTGTTTTGGGCTTTGCAAAACATGACTTAGTTATGCAAATAATTAAAAAGAAAAACAAAAACAGAAAGGTATTAATGTAAGTACATTTGTGTCAGGGAGTCCTCTTTCGACAACCTAATCTGGTTGCACCAGCTTATGCATTGACATACTTTTAAATATAATGCACTTATATAAATAATTTCTTGCAGTTTTATACATTTTTTTAATTGTCTTGCTATCTACACATTTTATATTAGTGATTTACGTTTGTGTAACTAGTTATGAACATTATTCATAAATATCCTTTGTCCACTGGGCATATCAATGTCATGAATGTATACTTCGCAAGATCGCCGGCTATGCAATAGCTGGAAATGTCCTATCAATAATTAAACTCTAACTCACTGATAGGCTTATAAGCGTAGCCATTAATGAGAAGAAAGCGAAAAATCATGGTATTAACGCCGGCGTCCCTAAGGGTTTAAACCATGGTTCAATCCGTTTCGTGATCTTAATCAATACTCCCAAATTACATTCTAAGATCATTCATACACATTTATGCAGATGACATTACTTGCAACACTTCAAAGTCAAGCAATAGCCAATACTTTTTTGATTCCCTCGTCTCTGATCTTGTGAGAATTTAGTTAAATGAGACGAAAGTGGTCCTTTTAATGTATCGAAAACCAATATTCTATCCTTTAATCATTATTGATATGACCCTATCACCTCTAATTGAAATAAATGGTTATCGTGTTTAAGAAGCTCCATAAGTTGAAAAGCTTCTGTAACTGACCTTCACTCCTGACCTGAAATGGTACACGTACATCAATCTGTTGCCAGGATCGCTGGAAAATAGTTAGATACCTATGTTGAGTTGCTCCAGAAGCTATCTCACTTCCGATTCAATCTTCTATGTATACACAATTCAGGTATGTCCTTAAATGGAGTGTTGTTATCATATCTGTGCAAGAGATGCTCAACGAGCTCTATTCTGCCTTTATAGAGCGCCAAACCAGAAGAGAATTGTAGGTGAAGTATGTTTTATCTCCCTGCAACAACATTTCCACAGAAAGGCATTGTTGTTATATATATATATATATATATATATATATATATATATATATATATATATATATATATATGTGTGTGTGTGTGTGTGTGTATGTATATGTAAAGATATATAGATATATACACTGCGTATCAAATTATTAATGGGTGTACATTTTTTTAAAATGTTTAAGGCATGAGTGAATAAAAATCCATGAAACTTTGAGAAATGCTTACAATACTATTCAGCTACTCCGGTCAAAAAATAAAAGTATATAAAGCGGTATTAGCGAAACTATGGCAGAAGATATGAATGTCTGTTGATTTTAGTGCGCCAAGTTATTAATGAGGCTTAGGAAAAAACACAATATACCCATAACTTGTTTATTGAAATAATTTTCAAACATAAAATGAACTAGGAAAAATTCTTAAAACACAATAACTACATAACCATTTCTATGTTAACATAATTAGTAGGGGATAACTCCCAGCATTTCCTCCTATAACAGATAACACGCTATGCAACATACAAATATCTGTGCGTGAAGACACCAAGCTTATCAAGAACCTTGATTCCAGTAAAGCAACTGGCTCAGACGGCATTCTAGTTATAGTTCTGAAAAAGCTCCAACCAGAACTTGCCAGCATACTTACAAAACTGTTTAAGCGTTGCCTTAAGGAGAAAAGCTTTCTTACACCCTAGAAAAACACAAACACCTTTACGGCCCATTTTATTGGAAAAACAATCGTTAATACTTTGACACACCTCAAATACAATTGATGCAGAAATTACGATGACAAGTTGTTTAGATTGTGCAGAATAGTACAAAACTTTCATAGTATACGCAGCTCAGCATTGCCAACTTTTCCGAAGCTTTTGATACGAAATTATCGGTATGTTTCTGAAACTAGTAAAAAAATGTTATCTCGTTAATAATTTGATACGCAGTGTCGTTTCTCTTCCGCTTGATGAAAACTGGTTTTATTTTTTGTTGCAGGTCATCTACTAGTTGACAAGTTGCGTACAAATACCAAGAGCTGTAGAAGACTTTTATCATGCCTGAAAGTGAGACAATGTTCACCGAGTGTTTCGGATATGCACTGCTGTACAAATTATGCTCTCAATCGACCAGAGCTATGCCACCAAGAAAATTGTTAGCACACTCAAAATGCAAATCCGGATGGTCCAATGTCTAAGAGCATAGCTCAACGGATATTCCGGCAACAGTAATTGTCGTTGGTGTGGTTTCAAGTGAGAGGCACATAATGCATCCTCACATTTTCGAAGGCAAATTGAAAGTCAACACCAAAGTTATCTTAGATGTACTGAAAAGTGTGATGATTCCTGATTCAATCAAAAAGTTGCTGGCAGACGCTACAGTGTCAGCACAATTCAGGGCCAGACCACAAGTCCACAAAAACCAAGGTTTGGTTTCCGAAGAAGTGCCACGAATTTGTACTCCTCGCTCACTGAGCCTCTCCTCAAACGACTTGAACACGCCAGACTACTTCGTTTGGTCATACGTCGAGAACTTTACTAACATGACCTCACACAACAACAAGCCTCGTCTGATCGCCGCGATTCACCGATATCCGCCGGCTTTTCTTCCGCGATTTCGGAAAAAAAATAACATGCCCCCATTTTCGAACCCGTATCGATTCGGTGATTGAGGTTATAAGCGGCTACATTCATTAGCTGTAGGCTCTACTACATAATCAAGTTACCTGAATGGATTTTTGTTTATTAATATTTGAAAATAAAGCTTATTTATCGTTCCCCCCTGTACAAAGCCTGGCAAGACCACAGTAGATACAAGCATGCTAAGCAAAACCCTAAACTAAATTTATCCAAAGCATGAATATATATATATATATATATATATATATATATATATATATATATATATACATGAATACAACCCCCTTTATATATATATATATATATATATATATATATATATATATATATATATATATATATATATATATATATATTAGGTCGGTACAAAATACAATGTTGTTTTCTGACGTTCAACTTTAAACTTCGAAGGATAATAACTCCTTTCATGAGAAACTGTATTCATCAAAATAAAAAACCATTACAATCGGCACATTGTCGCTGAATAGAAACACGCTTATTTATCACAGTAGCATAGAAATCCGAAGTTCTTGAAACGATGAAATCATCGAAGGCTGATTCCGCATTAACTGGGCTTTTGAAGATTTTTTTGCGCAGGAATGTACAAAAAGTAATAGTCGGTAGGAGAAACGTTCGCAAAATATTGTGAATGAGGCTGAGTAATAGAGCTAATTTGTTCAGTGTTTGCAGGGCCTACATGCGGGGGAGTCTTGCAAAATGCGAGTGAGCGTTGTAATGAAAGAGAATTGGTCACTTCATATTGATCAATTTCGGGCACATATGTTGGAGCTTTCGGTGCATTTCCTCAATTTGTTGGCAGTATTTCTCCGCCGTAATCGTTTCGCCCAGATTAAAAAAGCTGTGATAGGTTTATCCGATCTCAGACCATCACTATTTTTTGGTGCAATTCCAGCTTTGGAAATGGTTGTGGAGCTTCTTCTTCATCCAACCACTGTGCCGATCGGTGCCGGTTGTCATAGACGATCCCCTTCTTATCACACGTCAAAATCCGCTCGAGAAATGTGTCATTTTTGTTGCGCAGAAAGAGCGTAGAGGACAACTGAAAACAACGATTTTTTTTATTGTCGTTCAATTCATGTGGCACCTGTTTGTCCAGAAACAAATAACGATTCGGTAGAGCAAATAACGAGATCAAACTGCTATATAGCATTTCTGTATATATCAATGAATTAATTCAGAAAGTATATATGAAAATAACATGTGATGAAACGATATTCTTTTTGCACCAACATAATATATTACTTATATTACTTAAGGGGAATATCTATCGTCCAAAGTTTTTTGTAACACTTTTATTTAGCCATAACTGTTTCAATCATTGTCATTTGTTTTTCTAGTTTTGCCTATGAACTAAAAAATAAAGGGTATTTCAAAAAATCACTGGCCTAAAAAGAAAGGAGAATAAAACTTTCTGCTGTGGGTTAAAATGATCAGAAATAAGATCAAGGGGTGATTTTATTTCACATTTTTCTCACATGTTACATCTCTCATCTTTGGTTTTCATAAATGACGTAAATTTCACAGTGTATACGGATTATTTGAAACTGAAGATATTCATAATCGTTCCCCATTTTTTAAAGAGGGAAGATAAACATATGAGAAATATTGGAAATCATGTCTCACCTTGATGTTATTTCAGATCATTTGAAATCATACCAGCAAGTTTTAGTTACCCTTCGCTCAACGCTATATATATATATATATATATATATATATATATATATATATATATATATATATATATATATATATATATATATTATTTTTATTACCGTTTTATCTGTTACATGTTTCGGACATTTTCCTAATACTAAAAAAACATTTCTGTAAGGTCTGACGAGGATGTTGGATCTTAAACATGGTTCAGCACCACACACACATATGTAACCAAACAGATAAAACGGAAATAAAAAAAATAAAACACATATTAGCTCTGCAATAGTATTGAGAGCACTCTCTTCAGGGTTTTACTAACTACCAGTTTTACCAAATATATATATATATATATATATATATATATATATATATATATATATATATATATATATATATATATATATATAGGGAGAGACAGGCAGACAGACAGGCAAAGACAGAGAGAGGAAAATAATATAATGTATTTACAAGGATTATCATGGCATGTTTGCGTTATACTCTAACCTTGATCAATACTGTAGTTTCGGTAGGTAGTATATACTTATATATATATATATATATATATATATATATATATATATATATATATATATAGATATATATATATACATAATGATTGCAACGTTTTGTCAGACTAGTTCCACTCCCTCAGGCACTGAAAGTCCATGCGCCGAAAATGTCTTTAGTCGTGCAGGCACACGTCACACGCTCAAACAGACATGACACTGAAGACGGTCATTAGTATACATACCTCTCTCTCTCTCTCTCTCTCTCTATATATATATATATATATATATATATATATATATGCACGCATACATACATATATACACACATACATATACACACTTTCATATAACACACATATATGCATACATACACAATACGTAATACACATGCATACATACACATATATATATATATACATGCATAAACATACACAAGACTGTCAATGGCATGCATGCATATATATATGTAAAATCAAATGTACATATATACACATACACACATACATATCTATAAACATACTCACATATATACATGTATACATACACACGCATACATACACATACATATTTTATTTTTAAAATATAATTATCCACTGATACGTGTTTCGTCGTCTACGTCTCATCAGAGTAGCTGAATCTAGCTAGATTCGAAATCGAGACCCCACGGTAAGAAGCCTAAACCCAATTCGAATTTAGGTAAACATGCACTTTCGTAAATAATGGAAGTCATTCAAGACGTATCGCAAAAACAAAAGCAAATAAACACACACACAGACACACAGACACACACACGCACACACACACATACAGACACACACACACACACACATATATATATATATATATATATATATATATTAGCTTAAAAAATCTAGAGTCATGCCGTCTTTTAAAACAAATAGTAATCATTATTGTAGAAGGAAGCGAAAAATCCGTTGATAAAAATGCTTTAAGAGTAAATTAACACGCGATTATAACATAAAAACTATCAAAATAAACATCGAGACGTCTTTCAGCCGATACATTATGAAAACATCACCAGATACGACCAAAAGCAGAAAAAAATAGTAATTATTGTTAATTTTTAGTGGGGGATGGTGGAATAGAAGAATGTATAAACAGAAAAGGTCGCCAATATCAGGGTACTGAAAGAAAAAAACCCAAAGCTATCGCAAGGAAGCAATTATATATAAGACTATATATATATATATATATATATATATATATATATATATATATATATATATATATATATATATATATAGTAGCAGAGAAACCCGGGGTGCCCATAGATTTCATGGTAAATAAGAAATAATTCAGAGTCCAATGTTTTTCTTGTCATCAAAATAAGAGAAATAGCCATTTTGTCAATCAAATTGATTGATTAAATGTTCTAGTTCAGGACACAACACGGCAAATCAAGAAGAACTTCACTTCCACACAGAGACTTAGCCCAACATACATTCTATATTTCACTGAAGACAATCTATTGTTTACTTCATAAAATGATATTTATATGATGGATAAAAGTGTTTATTATAAATTATCAGGGATCAATAACACGTTTAACAGGATTATTAATTTCGAACGTGTTTTTTCATATTCATTAAACATAGTGTGTTTTTTTTGTATGTCAGATTTTTCTGATTGTGTTGTAATAAAACTTCTCAAATGCACTCATATGGTTAGGCTTTGTAAGGTGTTTACTTTTGTCAGGATCCTCTTTACTTTCTTTCATCTGATTTTTAATTATCGATTATCGATACTTATTGAAGACTTTTTTATGAACACACTCTCTTTAAGAGCAATGCTTGCCACCAAATATATTTTCGTGTGAAATAACATTAAAAATTGGCGTTTTCGAGTCTGCAGAAAGCGAACTTACTCACATAGAGGAACACACAGACACACACACGAAGTTCCTTTTATATATACACACACACATATATTTATATATATAAACACCCGCACCTCTCTCACACACACACACACACACACATATATATATATATATATATATATATATATATATATATATATATATATATATATACCTGTATATTATATGTAAATATAAACGAATTGAAATAAACTCCTGATTTATAATCACTTGATTGGCATTAATGTGCAATCATCGTTTAATCCTTCCTATACATTCCTGAGTATAACGCGTTGAAAGTATTAAATAAGTCCTTAACTGACTTTATGTGGACATGGTCATAAGTAAAGCAATTCCTCTACAAAAGGCAATGTGAATTATTGGAATATTTCGATTTGCAAGCGAAAATCAATAACACTTAGGGTTATTACTTTTATTGGTTCCCCTTTTTTCTAAATTGATACAGCTTACTTTGAACTCATTGAATTTGGCATTATATAGTAGACACATGTTTCCTTGATTGTGATGGACTAGATTTCCGTAGTTTTATTCTAGCTAGTAGATATTGGTATTTTTCCAATAATATATATGTGTATGCATATACACACACACATATATATATGTATGTATATATCTACCACAATATATACATATATATATATATATATATACATATATATATATATATAAAATGTATGCTTTGTCTTACATATAATAAAAAAGGTTGGATTTTAAATTTAAGCATATTACGTCATAAATTTTAAGCTAATTTAAATACTAAAAGTTTATATATATATATATTTATATGTGTGTATATATGCACACATATATGTGTGTGTGCGTGCGTGTGTGTGTAGGTGTGCGTGTGTGCCTCTGTGTGTGTGTGTGTGTGTGTGTGTGTGTGTGTGTGTGTGTGTGTGTGTGTGTGTGTGTGTACACAATTTTCGGTCTACATTTCGGTCTACATTTCGGGATTTGACATATGCTGTATTTAGATTTGGAAAAAAATCTGTTTAACCGGTCACACATTTGGCTGTCCAGGATGAATATTTAAACGATTTAACCCTTGAAAACACTATCTTATTCCTCAGGAATATTTGGGTAAGCAATTGGATTATTTGGATTAGCAATTTTAAATGTACGTATTGGACATGAGTCTAACTTTAAATTTGATTTGAAACCAACGCATTTTATGTTAACGGCTCAAAATTAATCTTTGTGATATCTACTAACTTACCGGGACGATTTTTAGTCTAAAGATTTAAAATTTTATATAATGTGTATCCAGATATAGGGCAAGGTTTTTCATAGATTTGGGTCGAAAATTTGAGCTGACAAGAGCTGAAAATTCAAAAGATTTTATTTTAGCGGTCTCTAACAAACTCCTAAGCCAATCTTCGGTCTAAACCATTAAAATATTACACAAATGACCTTCAGACGTTCGCAAAGCATTTTAATCAGTTTAGCGCGAACACACACACAAACACACACACCCCACACACACACACACACACACATATATATATATATATATATATATATATATATATATATATATATATATATATAGCTTAATTTAAAAGGAAAAGAGAAAGTTCAATTCTACAAAGGAGACTTATGCGGATAATGTCAAGCTCAACAATAATTATTGGAGCTTATGCAGAAGTGCAACAAGAGTATGAAATCAAGACACAAAACTCCATATTGGTACATATAGAATGGATCATTTATTTAATAATAGAATACAGGCAAAATTTGGGGGATAGAAGGGAGTCTTTATGCCAGGGCATTTCGAAGCCTAATGATTCTCATAAGAAGAGTACAGAAGGTGCTAGGTAGCATGGGCAAGTTGCGGCATCTAGCGTAAGTTTCATTAGGGACGAAAGAGATTAAGAAGAATTATAGAATGTCGGAGTGAGCTTTATTGAATTCTAAATAAATAAGGAGAAGCTCATTATATATAGCATGATATATAAGATTATAGATGGTCTTTAACATAGTATTGATATTCATTGGTATATGTATTATGGCTAAATAGAGTGTGTGTTGTTGCTGAGAGGTAACTTATTTTAACGGTTTTGGGGATGTCCATTTTCTATGGAGTGGATAATTTTGATTTTGATTGGTGCCACCTAAACGGAAAATGGCGGCTATAAATTCGCTTCTAATTTGAGGGGGGGGGTAAAACTGAAAGGTAATATGCGGCAATATATGTATAAGTTTCTACTGTTATGATATAGGCAGTATGATCATAAGGGTGCGGTCGGAGACTAGGGTGGCAATGAATATGAGTGCGTTTAACTTGATGCAGAAGGTTAAGTATACCTATTGATGTCAAAGTGGGGGAGTAAGGAAACCATTACTACTTATGAGAGTGGTAAATATATACCAAATAATACTAGGGTAATTATAATAGTACGAAAAATAATAATAATGAAAATTATAATAACAGTAGTAATAATAAAGCTGACAATAAAAAAAGAAGTAAAATTGGAGATAAAAATAAAGATGAAGTAAAGACAAAATTAAAGGTAAGCATTAAAAATAAACATTAAAAATAATATTACCAATAGCTGTGATAGAAGTAAATTCAAAATTAATATTAATAGTGATAATGGTAGCGGTTATGGTAGCAATGACGGGGATAATAAAGGGGGTAATAATAATAACAACAAGTATACTGGTGGTTATAATAATATTAATGATAAAAGCAATAATAAGAAGAATAGTAAAAGCGTTAAACACAAGACACTAATAATAATGATAATAATACAACCAGTAGTAACAATACTCCTAATACTACCTGCAACATCACCACCACTACTACCAATAATAATAATGAAAATACTGTTAATACACATTATTGGGGGTGCGTAAATGAAATGGATACAGACAAGTGGGGGGTCAGAATAGCAGGAAAAGTGGTTGAGGAGTGATGAGTAAGTTGTCCCGTACAAAATAAAGAAACATAAAAAATATATATATGCATACACACAAACACATTTACATATATATATATATATATATATATATATATATATATATATATATATATATATACACACATACGCATATACATACAAATATCCATATGGAAAACACACATTTAAAAAACACACAGATTAAATATATATATATATATATTTTAATCTGTGTGTTTTTTAATCTGTGTTTGTATATATATATATATATATATATATATATATATATATATGTATAGATAGATAGATAGATAGATAGATAGATAGATATATTTAGAATAAGCCGGAGTTCGGTGAACCTTTGTTTAAATTAAATTAAAGGATTGCTTCACTGGGAATGGTAGTTTCAAGAGTCCACCTTAAAACTTTAAATTAAAACTTTAATTTCTTGAAGTTCGATTATAATGGCCATCAAATTTAAGTTTATATGAACAAGCCAGACCTAGAAAATTGAATACATACTTTCTCCTTTATGAATACGAGGGATATGTCCCTCGAATCGGCGTGACTACTTCCTATAGTAGTTCTAATCTCCAAGAGATACAAGAAGCATATAGCGGTCCTTTAAGCTCAATATTTCTCCAAATATTTTGTTAGGGTGGTCTTTCGTAGATGTCTTGGTCTGGTGAAATTTTATTTCTCCCAATTTGGATGGCAAAGAAACTGTATATTTTCAACGGAGACTCTTCTGATGGAAATTACTCGAATCTGGACTGGTCAACTGCTTTCCAATCAAGGTTATATTATTAGTAGGAAGTAGCATCTAGAAGGAAAATGGAGAATACACGTGTTTATTTGTAAGCGGTTGGGAACGCGCTTAGCTGTTAGTAAGAGGAGGTAGTATAGGAATGGGGACATGTCTGTATGGGTCACGTTGGTGGGTTGGGTTGAATCGGGGGAACTTTTCTTGTGTTATATTTCCGGTACATTTAAAAGTATTAATGTGAATACTACTGGGTTGAAGGCTTAGCGAAAATCTAATAGTGGAGGTCAAATGCGCTGATTTTTAAATAATTTAATATTTGGTGGGGGGGGGCTCGCCAGTGGGGTTTACAGGTGGTAGTTAGGTGGTTCTAAATTTAGGTTTTCAGTCTTAGCCCTGGGAAGTGCTTTCTAAGCTAAATTTTCAATTGAGCCTAGGTTTTATATTGTTTAAGTTATATTCTCGTTGCAGCGTGTGCTAGTTGGTGGTTTGGTTGCAATTTAACAGGTGGTGTTTAGTGTGCATGTTTACAAGAATAGGGTTTGTTTAGCAAAGTCGTTTGTGGGCTTATGTTTAAAGCAAATATATTGTTAATTAGGCATTACCCAGATGCAGGCGATTCTAGGTTTGTAATTTATTTAAAATTATGTAATTGGTGTGTGTTCAGAGAGTGTGCTAATATTTTATATTCAAGAGTGGAAGTATTTTATGGGGATTTTTTCATATCGCGAGGGCTTGTGGGTGGTTAAAAATGGGGGGAGGGTTGTCCAATAGCCCAATACTAGGGGAAACGGGTAGTGATGGATATTGTTGCATATTATGGATAGCGAGGAAGCTCAATAATCTAGTTCCTCTCCGGTCGTGCATTTTCAGTGGTGTCAATTGCATTTGCGTACCTGGACTTTCGTTTGTTCCTACAACTGCAAATTATCTCTTGTTTTGAATTGAGGATGTTTAATTTTTTAGGCGCCGTTATAATATCGGTCGCCTCTGCGTTACATAAAGGCAGTATATTGATTCTGGGCAGTATGACTTGGATTTTCTTAGTATTTTCCATTTTAATGTAAAGTCTATTTTGTTTTGTTTGAGATTTCTAAGTAGAGTAGATAGGGTAGTTTTTGTTTTAGGGTTCTCCTTTGAAAATGATTGCAAATGGTTAGCAATTCTGGGCTTTATCTGGAAGGAGGATAAACCTATGAATGCATTATAGGCCTTGTTTGCAGTGTATCTATGGGTTCTTCATTTATCTGGGGGTGGTCTGGGTTTCTATGTTCAGGTTCTGTGGAGCTTATACATATCTGCTGTGGGGTTACTTGTTCAGATTGTGTATTATTGCTTATTGGGTTATGTGGATCCTCTCTAGTGTAACCGGTATTATAGGTATGGGCTGTAAGGTTTTTAGTTGTCGTATTAGGCGGGAGTTCCGTTACTGTACATGAATATATGACATCTGTGTGTAAGCAGTAATTCTCCAGTGGAGAGCTATTTGGGTCGTTACAATTGGAATTCTGTTGGGCTAGATTAGTTTCGCCATTAATTATTTTCTGCGCTGATGCTATTTTCCTATTATTAAGTCTTATGATAGTTTGTGCTACATTAGGCATAGTTGAGAAAGATAATTTAATAGACTATTTATTAAGGAACTTGTTGTATATGTAAGGATGCGTGAAAGAATCCTCTACTATTTTAAAGAATAATTTTTGGATATTAGTTTGGACGTTATTATCATATGTGGGGTTGAACAAAATATTGGACTTTCTACTGTTCCGTTTTTATGGGGGGTATCTGTTAAACTTGTATACGATTCTCATTGTTAGGAATATTTGGCATAGGATACTTATTATTCGCTCATGCCTTATCATTTTGCTAGATTTGCGTTTAGTCATGCTGGGAGTTATTACATAACTTTAAATAAATTACACACCTAGAATTGCCTGCATCTTGGCAATGGCTAATTAGCAATATATTTGCTTTAAACATAAGCCCCAAACAACTTATACAATTAAACAAACCCTATTCCCATAAACATGTACACTAAACACCACCTGTTAAATTGCACCTACCAAGCACCTTCTCTACTCTTCTGATGAAAAGCATTAGGCTTCGAAATGCCCTGGCATAAAGAGTCCCGTCTATACCCCAAATTTTGCCTGTATTCTATTATTAAATAAATAATCCATTCTATATCTACCAATATATAGTTTTGTGTCTTCATTTCATACTCTTGTCCTACTGTATACGCTCCAATAATTATAGTTGAACTTGACCTAGTTGTACTTTTTATACTGTATATCACTCAAGACAAGGACATAAAAATATAGGATATACGCTTTTGCAGAGACAATAAAACATTTGAACGAAAATTATATAATGTTATGAAAAATATTGCCTCTAACGTAGAAATTACGAGCACTATTAAACACGTCAATTTCTGGACGTCATTTTTTATTTAGCTTCCAATACTTACAAACCATACAATAAAGAAAACGCAAACCTCACATATATCCACTACCTCTCCAATCACTCACAAGCTATTGTTAAGCACATACCTATATCAATCGAATGTAGAATAAATAATAACTTTTTCAATGACGTAATATTCCCAACATACAAGGATATATATGAAAGGGCAGTGAAAATAGCGGATACAAAAATGCTTAGAGTAAAAGCTAATTGTAAAAACAAACGTTGGGAATAGGTTATTTGGTTTTATAGAAATACTTCCCCCCAACAGTGCATAACATGAAAGATGTAATAAAAGCAACCTTAATCTTAGTTACATCTCTACTAAAAGCTTATAGGGAATCATAAAACGCACGATAATAAAATATTAAGAAACAATACTCAAACTACGGACACTAATAATAGTGATAACAGAAATATTTGCAACTGCTAAAGACCAACTGAATGCCAGCTTAGCAATAATTTCCTCACCTCTTCTGTTTAATACCCGGTGAGAGTTTAAACTGTAGAAAACCCAGAAATAAAAACTCTACATAAGCAGCACTTCAATAACGGTTTAAAACAGATTATATGGGTATTCATTGTTGATGAGTAATTAACCACACGCTACGAAAACATCACTCTCGGTACACTACCGAAAATTACCTTTAGTCAAATGGAAAACATTATAGAAGGCTTAAATATTAACTCCATTAACTTAAACCTATGTTTAACATAAAACATGAGAATTTCAGTTTAAAAGAGCCTGATAACTTATTGAATGTAAAAGTAAAATAGGCTATAAACTGCAAACAATTTGGTGACTGCTCTTTTAATGTCAGAAAAAAAGCGAATATCGATTGCCCATAAGTACTAACACTACAATCTTAATATCTATCTCTAGAAAAGGTTAGAATTTATAACCATCCCCCGTTACCTCTTCAATCATATCTAAAGCGGCCCCGTTTAATTAATTAATTAATACTATGCTAAACGAACAAAAACAATTTGCAACCTATCAGCATAATATCGATTAACTAAAATAATCGATGGGTCTACAACGCATGTAATATGAATGTTGATATATACCTACAAGAAATACTATCGTAGATCTACGTTACACTAGATTACTAATCACAAAAATGACCCCAAACGGAACTAAGCACTCTAACAAGATTTTTCTAGATACGGAATACTGCACATATACACTTTTTTTGCATGTGCTTGGTTTAAGGAACTAAACCCTAAAACGAAGCATACAAACCTATCCGATATATTCATATAATATTATTACCGAAATGATCAACAATGGAAATGAAAAAAAATAAAATTCATATATAGATACAAATCTTTGCCACAATAATTACCTGGGACACTGCGGTAGAGGAGAAACTATAACAACAGGTATACAATCTTAATCAACATCATATAAATAAGCTCATATATCAAATCAACTTATAGTTAATTTGAGTATATTGACATCTATCTTATAAATATACAAATAAACAGACAAATATATAAATAACAAATTTAGGAACTAGAAAGCAAAACAGCGAGGAATAGAATAAAAAATAGAAAATAATTAAAAAACTGAATGATTAAATAAAACTTGGTAATAGGAAAAGTAAGTCGCCACCCGAAAAGAAAAAAAATACTCACATAAACCTAAGATACGGAGGTAGTGACGATAAGTGTATAATATCACTTAAAATCAAAACGAAATCTTAGGCCAATACATAACCGCCAAGTTAGAACAATGCCAACACCTATTAACTACCACAGCTAAACCACACAAAATCGTCATCCCTAATGCTCCCACACACATACTCCTTTCCTAACATCACAACTTTCTCAAAAAATTCCCACTGCGCATATTCGTGAACGTAAACCACACCAATATATCCTAAAAAACTAATGTAATTTGGCCGCCCGTTTTAATATCCTTGAAACATGTATGCAGATATGTAACCAATAATGCTTTTTATAATAAACACACGATATATATATATATATATATATATATATATATATATATATATATATATATAACTTTATTCGCATAGTAAAATTTTAAAATAATGAGAAAGTAATGAACCATAATCGAATGGTTAAAAAATAATACATAAGCGGATTAAAAAAATCACGAAGTGTACTACACCTCAAGAAAAAGTGAACACTGTTCGGATTGTAATAAAATTAAAAAGTCGATTAAGAGAAAAAAATACAAAAAGAAACAAAACCTAAAGCGCTTTTCGTACATACGGACTTTTTCAAGGATATACGTCCGTAAAGATGAATATACTTTTTTTGTGGTATTGTTGTAATAATAATAAAAAAATGTGTCCCGCGAAATAGTTCCAACTGCCAGCGAAGGTTTTTCTGCTTACACAAATTAGAGGGGCTGAAGCTAATAGAAAGAGCCTCGAGGACAGACAGGTGGAACTTAGTGGTTTCTCTGTCTCTTGGTAAAACAGAAAAAACAATCCGAAGAGAATGTAGAAGCACAGTCTTTTTCATCTATTTAGTGCTGTCCTATAGCCGATTCAACTAATTGGAAACTCCTGGAAATAGGCTGATGATCTCGGATATAACGTGGCACATGCTGGGCGATTCTAACCTGAAGGTGCTGGGTCGTCTTGCCTATATAGATGGCACCACACCGACATTGAAATTTATAAACGATGTTAATTGATTGCAAGAAAAGCAAGACGTTCTTACGAAAAGAGGGAAAAGCACGCTTTATAAAGAAAGCATTTTGGAGGGTAAAGCACTAAAATTCGAAGTGACAAGAGAGGAAATCTTTTCTTTACGTGTACGTTGGCCTTCGGATCAAATCCGAGGAAACGAGGTATACTGGAAATCTAGATGGACCATATTTGCCCAGAAAAGGATTCTATTTTCTTGTTGACAATTTTGTTAACCAATGTAGGCTGGTATCTATTCATACTGAAAATGCGTTTAATATTATCGATTTCTGAATCAATACAAGAATGTATATATAGATATATATATATATATATGTATATGTGTGTGTGTTTGTGTGTCTGTGTGTGTGTTATTTGGGGTTGTTATGTATATATATATATATATATATATACTGATAGTTTATACAATTTATACAAATGTATATATATGCATATATATGTATATATACATACTGATAGTTTATAAAATGTATATATACGTATATATATATATGTATATATATATGTATATGTATATATATACTCATCTTCTCTATCTTCTTCTTCTATATAAATAAAATGAACTCATTTTCCCTACTACCCTTGACCTTAATAGGATTAAAAATCATGACGTTACATGCAAATGTAATGCGTACAGACTGTAGCACATTATCTGAGGTTTGATATAGGCCTATTACCTCTACAGTTCCTCGACAATGGTATATTCCTATATTTTTTTCCGGTGAGAGTCCACTGCCAAAATCGCTTAGATTAAATGGAAGTTGTAACATCTTTTCTCTCTATTAGATTCCTCCTTTACCTTGTCCCCATTTACACCGCAGCGGATGCGTTCACAAGAAACAGTACGAAGAAACACACCGGTTTGGAATCGTACAAGGTTACTTATGCCGGTTTTTTTTAAAATCTTTTTTTCCTGATTCATGCTGTTCTGTTAAAATTTTAAAAACAACGCAAAAAACGATTACCATTATTGTTTTCTTTTTGCTATTTTTCCTTAGTGTAAGACGCAATGTGCGAGACTAACCGTATTTTACATTTAGTTTTAACACCTCTAACCGTGAAATCTAAGTATGACCTTTATTTATTAGTATTTTCAACTCAACATTTATTTTTACGCAAAGATTAGACTTGCATTACACTTAAACTAAAATTAAAACAAATAAATGCATTTAGAATTCGAGAAAACAAAAACAATCATTTAGAATTCGAGTGTAATGTGACTACTGAAACTAAACCAACACAAACTTCACTGCGGAATTGATAGTTGACCTAATTCACTTTTTAGTTAATTCATCACGTTTTTTTTTGTGTGTTTTAGTTTTTAGCGAATTCGCCTCAATTATTCGAGTTCGACCCTCCCCCCATTTAAACTTGCTTTTTTGGGATTTTTCAAACACAAGGACACCGCCGGAACGTTCGTATTGCATCACGTTCATTTTTTAAATTTATTTTTTACACGTTATTTTTTTTATAGTTTTAACAATGTTTGATTTTATAATATTTAAGCAGGGTATGACTTCGCTTTGTTTTCATTTTACCCCCCGCCAACCAACCACGCCTCTAAAAACCAGGACAACGCCGGGAAACGCCGGGGAACGCCGGGGAACGCCGGGTACCCGCAGCTAGTATATCATAAACATGAATTAAAATTATTTTGGTCATATTCTTACATGAGATTTTTATAGACATCGGCAATTATCACTATGTATCTTCAAGTATATGCTTTTGTTTCATTTTTTTCGTCGAGTTCTATTCCCATGTTAACAATTGTTTTCACATCGGCATTAACGGTATTTCTGTTTCACACTTTTTGGGAGTTGCCGTCGGAAGTATTTCTATGTTGATATGTTCCCGCTCTTTCAATTTTTAGAACTTTATGCTTTTTACATTTTTTTCGGCATTTCGTACATTTCATACATTTAGTTTTCGAGATATTTCTTAGTTACGATTATTCATTCTGCTATATGTGTATTTTTCCTAAATACATATAATTCCTTCTGTTCGTCTTGTGACCATAAATCGGTAGGGTTGCTATTTTCCTTCAAATTGATTTTAAGTGTTCATTGTGAAGTATATATAATACAACCCTCTGTTTTGGGCCAACCAAGTTTATGCGGTTGCAATTATATTTCATTTCCATGCATACATCCTTCTCCTTTTCGTACAGCTGTTTTCTATGTTCTTATTATTTTATGGAGAAATTTTATTTGTTGTAGTGTGCCTACTAAACGATATGTTTATTTACACACTCATTAATTGCTCATATTAATTAGAAATGTCCGCCTATTGTTTTAATATGGTGTGGATTTCAATTCGTCTCTGTAATTACTTGAGCTATTGATATGTCTTGTCATACATAAACCATGTTTGAAATATTGTCAGCATTTCCCGCAAAATCTTTTGCAACTTTTCTTATCTTACTTTTTTTTTTTAGATGTTTATTGTAATATAATTTCATTCCTTGTCCGCTAGACTTCCTAATTAATATTTCGATGAACACTGGCGCTTTCTGCTTAATATGTTATTTTCTATTTTTAAAATCTTCTAATAAGATTTTTACCTTAAACTTCTTCATTTCTTTTCGTCTTCTTACTTTTTATTTAATTCAGCTTTTATTTTTTTATTTTGTCTTTTTCCTTTTTCTTTCTCTGATATTGTCTACCATTTTCTTTTCCCATTTTTACGTTAATTTATTGATTTTATTAATATTATTTTTTCATCTTTCATCTATTTATTATTCTATTTCTATGCATATATGAGCAATTATTATTCAGTCTCACATTAATAATCCCTCGGAAATTACATATATTACGTTTTGTGCCATTTTTAGCAATTTCACCCTTGATAAATCCGATGCAGTACCTTCACGAAATGTAAGTTTTTAAAACTTTCGGTATTCATACAGTCGGATTTAAAAAAAATCCTTTTTATCATCATATGTATGTACGCGCACACAAACACATCCACATATTCTCACCCATATTTATATATATATATATATATATATATATATATATATATATATATATATATATATATCGATTATTCCTGGACTAAAAGTCATTTATGCGGGGGATAAATTGTCACATATCGTTGAACAGTTTTATCATCTTGTCATTTTTGTCGTTGATTAATTTATTGTTGGTTTTGTTCGTGAAAATTATTAGCATTTAATTATTCCGTATATTGAGTACTTTTTTTTAGTATATTTGTAATAATTTATTAAGTTAAACCGTTAACTTATAAGGTTATATACTAGATTATATTTGCAAATTCCTGTTGTACCTTGTATAATTATAATTCCTTTTCACTTATCGACAATCGTGGTTTGTGTGGTTATTTGATTTGGCTATTTTATTTTTGTAATACTTTCATATGATTTTCGTAATTTGTTATTATTGGTTTAGATTGCTGTATGTAGTAAAAGATCGAGTTTTAATCAAGCACTAAATTACCACTTCTCAGGCAATACCCAAAACATAAACTCTAACATAATAAGCCCCTGAACTCTAAAGCAAGTTCGCAATCGCTACAATATTTTCCATGCCTTTTTTACAATTATTTTCCTATAGAACTTGTTCTTCGTATAAATACATTTTTCCACACACTCTCTGCGGGGTACCTTTGATGCCAACAATACCTGTAATCTAATACTTTATAGGCTTTGACTAGCCTTAAGACCCTCCTTCTTCCGTCCTTCTTTCCTGATAATAGCATAGAGAGTATGGATCATTTGTGAAGAGACACAAGTATATACACTTTCAAATTAGTCTCGTATTGACATGCTTCTAAAGAGTATCTCTTTACGTCCAAGTGACAGTATTATTTGCTGTTAATGAAACATTAAAATAATATACAAATATACTTTTATTTTCACAATTAGCTTTTTACTAAGGTGCGCTCCTGGCTGATATCACGGAACGTGAACTATTTATATTTACATTAAATAACGTTTAAATTTTTACGTAAAAAAGATAAGAAGTATAAAATAGACGAAATAGCATAATTCTTCGAATCGGTATAGTATATAAACAAGTAAACATTGCACTATGCACATAAATAAGTTAGAGGGTTAAATAACAACTTTTCTGATTGCAAATCTTAAATAATTTTATATAATTATAATGTGTTGTGGGTTAGTGTTTTTAACGCCACATATTGTGCAAATGTGTATGTATATCTCTCGTTTTCTTTCTCTCTCTCTCTCTATATATATATATATATATTTGTGTGTATATATATATATATATATATATATATATATATATATAAGTACACAATTATATTAAACTACCCGTGACCCATTGGGTTATATTAACTATGGAATTAATGTATGAGCGTGACCCTTGTGACATAAAGAAAATAGTTTTTGTGACATAACAGAAACATTTCTATGAAAGTATATTAAAATGAAAAAATATATTCGCTGTGTTCATAATCGTTTATTTTGAAAAAAAAACTTACAGCCATTGAATTATAAGTGGTTTGCCATACTTATAAGTAAATGGGCACTGAACAGATACCATAATACTTAAGGTTAAATTCAAATTTTCATATAGCTTTTAAATTAAACGAAAAAAAAAACAACAAAAATTTGGACGCTAAAACGTGTACAGTAAAACAATACGTTGTATTGTCGCGTTGATTATTTATTTGTAACGCAAAATATAATAAAAAAATAAAATAAAATAAAATATATTTTCGGGATTGTTTATTTATGTTGGTAGGGTCGATAAAAATGCATGACTTTTTTTTTTAAAGTTTATACAAAATGGAGAATATATAATAATATATATATAATAGAATAAATGTGGTGGGAGCAAATAGATACCAACCCAACATATAAGACCTTGGTCATGTAGGGGCAACCATTCATTCGAATTGTCACTATCCAGCTCCCCTACTCCCCGGGGAGTTGGTCCCCATTTCCCCTTCAGTCCTCACATTAAAATCGGCCTTGTGCCTAATTTGCTTTGTGGGGGAGCCTTATGGCCAAGATCAAAGTGTAGTATCTTTTCTTACGACAGATTTACTTATGTTTGTAACTTTTTCTTGGAAGTGGAGAGGAAGCCCTTTAATTCTAAGGCATTTTTAGTCGCATGCACGTCTATCTATCGGTCGGTCTGTAACACATTTACATTTTTTTAAGCAAGGAGTATGGAGTCCGTTAGTCCGGATGATTGACGAATAACCGTCCATTACTTTTTCCTGAAATTTGGTCACAAGTTATATTTTAATATATAAATGTGCATATTATTTTTTTTTCGAAAAATCCTGTTTTGCTCGCAGGGGCTAAAAACGGGTCAAAAATGCTCTTAAATGACACTTTTTGCCCCGTAACATTTGATCCATCCATTAGATTTTTCTGAAACTTGCCCAAAATGTGGAGGGCATTGTTCTAAATATAAATTCAGTATGGGTGACCATGGCAAAAGTCTTGTTTGCGTCTCTCGGGGATTTTTTGTGCTGAAAACGTCCTTTCTTCTGACGCCTTTCTCATATTTCTGAACAAAAAATTGATATGTCTATATAGTTATTTCCCATATTCCTGAATGTAAATATACTTGTGTGAAGGTGTGAAACTGCACTGTTTGTCCATTGTCACTGGTATTCGGCAGTCAAATTGGCTCATCAGAGGTAAAAAATATACCAAAATTGCAAAAAATGACACGTTTTGCCCCATAAATTTTGACCTATCCATTAGATTTTTCTGAAACTTGCCCCAAATGTGGAAGCTATTGTTCTTAATATAAATTCAGTATGGGTGACCCTGTTAATATTCTGGTTAGCGTCCCCCGGCTAATTGTAGTGCAAGGAAACACACCTTTTTGGGACTCCCATGCAGCACCAATTTTTAAAACTATATTTCGTACAGACGGAGATCATGCATGCACGGCTCATTTTTTAAGCAAGGGGCATGGAGTAACATTTTCGTCCCCTGATTTATCGGAGAGGGATATATGTTTTTGGTGGTTTGTCCGTCCGTTAGTCCGGACGATTGACGGATAATCGTCAATTAGTTTTTCCTGAAATTTTGTCACAAATTATATTTCAATTTATAGATGTGCATAGTAACAAAAAAAATTTGTGTGGAAATTCCCATTTCGCCTACAGTGGCTCAAAAGAGGTCAAAATGCCTCAAAATGGCCCAAAATGATACTTTTTGTCCAGTAACATTTGATCCATCCATTAGATTTTTTAAAACTTGCCCAAAATGTGGAGGGCATTGTTCTTAATATAAATTCAGTATGGGTGACCCGGGCAAAAGTCTGGTTTGCATCCCACGGGAACTTTTACTGCTGAAAACGCCCTGTCTTCTGGGGGGTTTCTCATATTTCTCAAAAAAAACTTCATATATATATATATATATATATATATATATATATATATATATATATATATATGTCTATATAGTGGTTTTCCATGTTGCTGAATGTAAATATAATATGTTAAGGTGTGAAATTGCACTATCTGTTCATTGTCACTGGTATTCGGCATTCCAAGTGCCTCATAAAGGGTAAAAAAAATGTACCAAAATTGAAAAAAAAAATGACATTTTTGGCCCATAAATTTTTACCTATCCATTATATTTTGCTGAAACTTGTCCAAAATGTGCAGTGCATTGTTCTTAATATAAATTCAGTATGAGTAACCCTAGGAAAATCCTGTTTTGTGTCCTCCGGGGATTTTAGTGCTAAAAATGCCCTTTGTTCATATTTCTCAATAAAATAAATATACTAGATATGTACATCTATATAGTGCTCTCCCATGGTGCTGAATTCAAATATACATGTGTTACGGTGTAAAACTGCATAGTTTGTCCATTGTCACTTGTATTCAGCATTCCAAGGGGCTCATAAAGGGTAAAAAAATGTATCAGAATTGCAAATAATGACTCTTTTTGCTCCATAATTTTTTACCTATCCATTAGACTTTTCTGAAACTTGTCCAAAATGTAACTTTTCATTGGCCACATTGCTAAGATCAACGTATAGTATCTGTTCTTAAGCGATGTTCAATTGTTTGTAACTAATAAGTTAATGTGTTACGGACCGATGAACCGACCGACGGAGAATATATTTTTTTTAATAATGCATACCACGGAATAGTTTTTTTAGTTGTATTCAAACAACTCTATAAGTCACTCAGTCGGTCCGTAACACATGTACTTTTTTATTTCTTTTTATGTTTATTATACCACTATTTATTGGTTTTCGGGGTTCCTGAATACGAAAATAACGTTTCAAATTCCCTAAATCAAATAATTTTCGTGATATAAAGTGGGAGATACTTTTCCTGTATTAATTTAATATAAAATGATCACCCACTTTACAACCAATCAGTCTCAAAGACATTCAAGTCATTCTCCAGATCATTCAAGTTGTTTTTGAAGGATTCCAGTTATTTTTTAAGCATTCAAGTCATTCTTAAGGTCATTCAATTCGTCCATAAGTTCAATAAAGTCATCCTAAGTCATTTACTTTTTATTTATTTAAGTCATTTCAGCCCAAATATTGGTCATTTTAGTTTATATTTAAGAATTCCATGTCAACCTAAATTCAGGTATTCATTCATTACACGAGAGCACGCGACTAATGGCTATCGGCCTTGTTCCAGTAGCTGTAGATTTTTTTTCTTTTTTTGATTTATAAAGGTTTTCTTTATAGACTGACCGTTTAAATGCAATTCTAATAAAAGCATAGTAAATGAACGTGCATCTATTTGTCATATTTGAAAGTCAGATTTTATGAAACTAAGTTAGCGCTATGACAACTACATATTCTTTGCATTGTTTTTACTCTCGAGTGGGTACCTGTTGATATCTTCTATGCTTTCATATAGAATGATGCGGTTGTCGGTTGATTAACTGTGTCTTAGTGTCGGATATATAATCGAGAGTCAAAAAAATGGAAAATATGCTGTTGTCATAGCCCTAGTAATATCAATTCAACATCGTAATTTAAAAAAAATGCTTCCCCAGATACTCTTTCAATAACATAAATTTGATTTATTTATGCAGAGATTGTTAAAACAGACAGAATTGACGTTTCGTCGAATGATTTTAGTTTTTAAACTTGTAATTAACCTGATAGTTTTGAATGAATGAGTAATTGTATAAAATACGAAAATAACGATTTGTGTTGTCTTTTTTTTATTTATTACCCTTTACTTATACATATCCAAAATTCCTTTTTCAAGTAGATATGCCTCACCACTGCCAAAGAGTATACGATTTACACGTAGTTTACTAGCATAGTTGTGATATATCTACTAGTGCATCCCTTGAATTCACCCCTATTTTAAAACGTGTTTAAGCATGTTTGTTAGGAGTATATTTGGTCATATACACTTATCTATTTGTATAGGATTATACATATTTCCTAAATAATACACTAAGAAACTGATAATTATAAATTATACAAATTATTGTTAGGGGTATACGGTTGTAACATATTTTTATTACTACTTACATTAATTTAATAATGATTTATAAATTTTAATTAGTAATGTTTAATAAATTTAAACACAAAAAATGGCTCGTGCGCAACAGCCGAGAATGAAAACCAAAATGTTTAGATTAAATTTATTTTTTTCAGTTTACGTTAATGTCTGACCTATGAGTATATGTTTGCTTCGAGGCTAAAAATTAAAACAGGAAATAATAGCTACTACGTAACGCAGACATATTCGTAATGCCGTCGTTCGACCATCACCTGGCAAATATTATTTCCTTAATAGTTAAACTTTAATTCTTTAAAATTTCATTTAAATTTGTTGTACAGATTTCCCCCGGCTAAAACCCAACTGTAAAGTTTCTCATAGCTTCGAATACTCTAAACGTTAAAAATGACGGGGGAGTTTGGTAGGCAATTTCATAACAAATATATACACGCAAATATATATATATATATATATATATATATCTATATATATATATATATATATATATATATAGTTATACATATATAATTATTTATATATATATATAATTATTAATATATATATAATTATTTATATATAGATATGATTATATATATATATATATATATATATATATATATATATATATATATATATATATATTAGTTCTATTTTAGGGAAAAATGATTCCAGCAGAGTGCTCTATTTTAAGGGAAATCCGAAAATAAAAGCGTATTGTTTATGTTTTATGTATACATATATATATATATATATATATATATATATATATATATATATTGAATATGATAAGCGACCACTGCATTATTATATCTTGATGCATAATGTAACGTTATGCCAGAACGTATTATCCCAATAACTATTATATATATATGCATAATCATATTGACACACGGATTCCCTTAAGATCACCGAAGTAAAGCTACGTTGAGCCTAGTGGATGACTTATTTGGGAATTCTAAGCGCTGTGGTTAGGAGGACGTCGACACCACCCTGCAAGAGCTGCAAAAACCTAACGTCGTCATCTCCCCTAACATGGATATACATGCATGCGACTTGGGATCGCTTGTGAATTTCATACTTCCATGTTACTTTCTCATTTGTAGGAAGTCAATTAAACGCGTACAGGCTTAATTCTGACCGATACTATATATATATATATATATATATGCATATATATATATATATATATACGTATATACGAATATATATATGTTTATATATGTATATATATATATGTTTGTATATATATATATATATATATATATATATATATATATATATATATATATATAAGTAATAGTATACGTTCCTTTGATTTTCTAACCCTTTTCTGCAAAGGGACTATACCAAGGGGCATTAAATCGCTGTATATAAAAACATATAACCAAGAGACTACTAGGTTTTGATAATACATTTACAATATTTGAATTCGAAATGATTTTATAGAGGTTTAGATGCACACTAAATCTACTCGAACACTTAAATATTTCCAATATATACTCCATTTTAATCTGTTTGCAAAACCCGCTTTTTCCCTCTAAGCATTAAACAGATGCGTTGAATTCCTATGTTGATATCACTTTATCTTTTTCATCCACATCTCTAAGCTATTTTCAAGTTTATTGCGCCGAATTCAACTATTTTTTGTTTATATTCGCATTTGACGATCATCACATCGGAAAGCAAAGGTTTCAACTTATAAATCCTTATCGCGTAATGCTCTAATAGAAACTGAAAGGAAATGATAAGCCTAAACTTTACTGACATTTATGTTATCACCTTTCCTTTAATCTGATGGGTAAGTTTCAGACTTCATTAGCAGGAAAATCCGTAGCAAATATTAATTTAGAGTGATTAAACTTTATACGTACGTCCAACGGCACTGATAATTATTCGACAGTTTCTGAGTAATTATCTGTAATATGCACCATATACATATATATATATATATATATATATATATATATATATATATATATGTATATATATATATATATATATATATATATATATATATTTAACTCGGTAAGATATGCCTTTTCACTTATATTTTTATGTTTGTGTATACCTATCCTCTTACTTTAGGAGCTCAACTGCTTCCCATCAGTTCCTAGCCTATTTCACTTGCTTTCGTCGCTAAAAAGCACTTTCGACACATGCGAAGAGTCATGATAATTATAGCATCTGACGAAGTTCAAACAGAAATTATTAGCTTACGTCTTGGTACACGGCCTAGCAAATTTATTTTCTTTCAGTGTTGTTTACACCAGATAAAGAGAGAACTTTTTAACAAGAGTAAACTGTTGTTGGATTTGACGAACCGTTTAAAATCTAGTTCTGAGGCTGCGGATTTTGAATGCATTGTCCTCCATGTAAGAAGTAACTCCAGGATGATCTGAAAGTGGCATCTCGAACAGGGCCAGTGTTTTGGTTCTTTTGCACAGTCATTTGTATCGTTTTCGAATCACATTTTTATCTGCGGCCGATTTCCAGATTAGATAAACCAGAAACTAAGATGTTCCTGCTGATCACTAAGGGAGACTCGAGGCATATGAACTAAATATTACATTTTATAACCTAGGATCTACAAAGACTACGACTATAGATGCTAAAAGGTGGATATTTTAGGTGGCATTAACCTCATTTATTGCTGCGGAGTATTTTCGCCTTCTCTATTTAAAGCTATTTTTTTTAATTGCCGTGAACTTCAATTAAAAGTCAAATACGAACAGGTAAAATTATAGAGGAATAAAAGGTGAAGCCAATGAGGTATAGATTGGTTAAACAGTTACTTTCTATTTAGCTTAAATTTTCCGTTTTTGAAAAAATGATAAGATTTTGGGGGGGGTCGACAGTATATATATATATATATATATATATATATATATATATATATACATAAGAGCAAATAGTTAATAAAACATGTTAAAAACACTTTGAAAAGAGTTAAAAAGATATTTCATCTGAAGAGGAAACACTTAATAAGTGTTTAATCCGCGGAGTTTTGAAGAAATACTTTCCTTCTCATCAGAGGGTAGGAATTAGCAAAATGCGGGATCGGATTTTGCATACAAAAGTATTTGATGAAACTGCAAGTAATTCAAAGATCGTACGTGATAAAAAAAAGTGAGGCAGAGTTAATATGGTGAAGAAAAAGGTGATTTCAAGTGAATGGATAGTCTGGTGAAAGGTAAATTATCCAATGACGGTAAAACCCAAAATTATAAAAATATAAATATAATAAATGTAAATTATATATATATATATATATATATATATATATATATATATATATATATATATACATATGTGTGTGTGTGTGCGTGTGTGTGTATGTGTGTGTGTGTATTTAATACACACTTGAGGAGAAATATTTAGAGCACTGATTCTTGGCCCGATGGTTAAAGCTATCTACAGTCAACGCAGCGGTTGTATGTTCGATCCACGGCTAAGGGGAACGTGTATGCCTAGATCCACTGATAAACTGTGATTCGACGAAACAGTAATGTAGGTAGATGGTATATATATATATATATATATATATATATATATATATATATATATATATATATATAGTGATGATCATATTTATTGGCACGGTAAAATAAAAGTTAAATTTTGTCTAATAAATTCTAAAAAAGGGATTAAATTAAAGAAAATAACAAAGTATATTATGTATTTTTAACTGGCCTTTCCGATGCAGCAATCGGATTTTAGAAAAAATAAATAACAAAGGAACAACAAACATAATTGCAAAAAACCCTTGTTCAAAATTATTGGCACGGCTTTGTTTTTCTTTTAGTATCAGTATAATATCAATCAATTTCCGGTTTACGTGCTTTCTGAACTTTTTTATAGCCATATTATGCTTGTTTAACGCTAATTCAGTGAATATTTTTTTTCAGATAATTTTTAGATAGCGATTTATTTAAACTATTATAAGTGACTAAATTATAATTTTCAATCGCCATGGTTAAAACTAAGGAACACAGCGAAGACGTCAGGAAGCTTGTTGTAGCATGCCATACCAATGGGGAGGGCTATGATAAGATTTCAAAGAAGCTAAACCTTCCCAAATCCACTGTTAGAGCCATAATAAACAAGTTCAAATCGCAAGGCCACGTTATGAGTTTAGAGGGTAGAGGGAGAAACAGGATTCTTTCACAAAGAGATGAACGGAAAATTGTTCGACAAGTAAAACAAAACCCAAGGATCTCTGTTGGGGAGATTGTTGATGAACAGAGCACCTCTGGAGTGAATGTATCTCGACATACAGCTGGTAGAGTTTTGAAGAGAGCTGGTTTAAAAGCATGTCGTCCGAGAAAGACTCCCTTATTGAAGCCTATGCACCTGAAAGCAAGGCTAGCCTTTGCAAAACGTCATATTGATAAAGATGTTGCATTCTGGAAACGTGTTCTATGGACTGACGAAACGAAAATAGAGTTATTTGGCCATAATAAAGTGTCTTATATTTACAGAAAATCTGGCGAAGCTTTCCTGCCTAAGAACACCATACCCACAGTGAAGCACGGTGGAGGCAGTTTGATGTTTTGGGGATCCTTTGCTGTCTCTGGACCAGGGCGACTTGTTAATGTCACAGGTACCATAAAAAAGGAAGATTATGTTAAAATATTGGATGAAAACCTGAAAGACTCTGCTAAAGAGCTCTCACTTGGTCGTCGTTGGTGGTTCATGAAAGATAATGACCCAAAGCATTCGGCTAAACTGACTAAGAAATGGCTTGAGGACAATCATATTAATGTTTTGGAGTGGCCATCACAAAGCCCAGACCTTAATCCAATTGAAAATTTATGGAGAACATTGAAATTGAGGGTAATGCAAAGGAAGCTTAAGAATCTTATTCAATTGGAGGATTATTGTCAGGAAGAGTGAGCTAAAATTACTACTGGAGAGTGCAACAACTTGGTTGTAAACAGAAAAAGCGACTGAGGAAGGTAATCAAGGCCAAAGGCTATACAATTGATTATTAAATAAATCGTGCCAATAATTTTGAACAAGGGTTTTTTGCTATTATGTTTGTTGTTCCTTTGTTATTTATTTTTTCTAAAATCCGATTGCTGCATCGGAAAGGCCAGTTAAAAATACATAATATACTTTGTTATTTTCTTTAATTTAATCCCTTTTTTAGAATTTATTAGAAAAAATGTAACTTTTATTTTACCGTGCCAATAAATATGATCATCACTGTATATATATATATATATATATATATATATATATATATATATATATATATATATATATATATATATATATATATACAAGTTCTGATAACTACGATAAGGATGCTGGAATTGTCTTACTCTACCGTTTAAAATTATAGGAAAAATTAATGTTTTACTTCATCTGTCGTTAAGTAACACACTCACACATCCACACACATATATATATATATATATATATATATATATATATATATATATCCCTATTAGTTTATTCGTTTTTTCATGGGATAATCATCTTTAGTTAACTATTACGTGTAATTATATTCATGCAGATAACCTACATGATTTATACTTGCGTAATATCTTCGTAAAATATGTTCCAATATATATTTATGTATAAGTGTATGTTTTTGTTTAACAAATTTTGCCTACCAAACTCCTCCTAGAGTTTTTGTTTACAGAAATGAAGCTTCATATAAAAGGTATTTGAATCCATGCAAAAGTTTTAGTTTGGTTTTTGCTTGGAAAAATCGGTGCAAAATTGTGAAAATTAAAAAAAAAATGAAATTTGCCAGGTGAAGATCGAACGCCGGCATTAGGAATGCATAACGTATTAGTTATTTGTTCATGTTTTAATTTTTAGCCTTTCAGGAAACATGTTTTCATAGCACAGTCATTGACGGCAGAGGAAACATAAATCGTGTGCTGAACGTTTTGGTATCGCTTCTCGGTGGGGGCGCATGAGTCTGTTTTTATATATATTTTTTAAATAATTACATAGCGTACGATCCATCTATCTATCTTTTATATATCTATATTTATATATATATATATATATATATATATATATATATATATATATATATATATATATGAACGTGAAAATGTATGTCTGTCTTTTCTCTATGGAAGTTAAGGAAGACTATTATACAGAAAGGCATTACTTTACATATTCACACGTTTTAATATATACATATGAACATAACCTTATTAACAGTACATAGGGCCCGAGCAAAGCCGGGCGGAACTGCTAGTATATATATATATATATATATATATATATATATATATATATATATATATATATATATATATATATATTAATATGGAAGTTTTAAACGCACAGAGCAATACGAAAAGGACCGGAATCACAAGGGGAAGGAAGGAAAGGAAAATACAAACAAAGTAATATTCCTTTCTTTCCTCTTGTAATATGGTCCTTTCTGCATTGCTCTTCGCTTTGAAACCTGCATACTATACTTTACCAGCAATGCATCAAACAAACTACCATTTACTTATATATATATATATATATATATATATATATATATATATATATATATATATATATATATATACATATATATATATATATATTAGGGTGTTTTCTTTTGACTGCACACTGATACTGCGTTGATTATTATATACGATATATACATGTAAGTTAAAATGGCAGAAGTATATCGAAATCTACAAAAAAATCTAAGGTGTCCAAATTGTAAACGTTTCAATGTTTGACCGTTACTATCTGTTGTTGTTGTGTCTGTTCTGATTTTCTTGCTTCAATATAATTATCGAATGCTTGCTTCAACTAAAGCTCCGTAGCAAGTAACAAATGTAAACTACATAACTAATGTTGGTGGCGTAGCGCTAGCTTCTACATTGTATACTATCAGCATACTCTTGAATGAGTCTAATGTTTATCTAATCTAGTCTTTATTATAGAAAATCCGACTTTTTGCGTAAAGCGTTCTGGTTGTCCTCTCTTATTATGTTCTCAGTTATCAGAAGTTGAAGCCAACAATATTAACTGCATCGCTCGTTGCAATCTTTATGGTTTAATTTGCACTGCACATTCGTTTTATCAGATTTATTTTTAAGTCGAATAAAAACTAAATTCGTAAAAAAACATGATTGTGGTGCATATAGGATATACGCATTCAGATCCTTGGATTTCTCTTTGTTATATTTGTAGAAATGTTATATTTGTGGAATTTTTATTAATCGTAGTTTTAAAAGCAGCAAGCAAAGAATTATTGAATATTAAGAACTTAACTTCAGATAATGTATGAATCGGCGGGGAATAATAAAAAAGACAGAAAGTAAACTAAAGCAAAAAAAGTGTCTAATACTGCAGACACTGTTTTCAAATCAAAAATAGTCGTCACTATGTGATAGCACAAAGCTATTTCAGTATCCGTCAAATTATATTTTTGGACTATTTACTAATGTGTAAATTGACAAACCTCTCTCAGAATTTATCGAATGCTTCCAGTATGAGTATAATCACGACGATATACCGTATAAATTTATGAATACTTCAGTATAAAATTGCATACTGAAAATAACGTTTCTTTTAGAAGAGTAATTTTGTTACAAAACTACATTAAACACAATAGATTTGAAAACATTATTACTTGTGTATTCGATCAATTTTAATATCGAATATAGTTTATACTTATAAATATCTAAGTGCTGTAATATTTTTGTTTAATATTAGTTTCAATGCCCTTGGAGATCTTAATAACACACTTTTGACGATATTTTCCGTCCTGCTTATCGTAGTGAGTCTTTACATTGACTAGATTTAACATGTAAACTTATAAACCTCAATAATTATACAGTTTCGAAAAGAGATATAAGCTAAAGATATTAGAATGTGTGATGCATCTAATTCGCTTTAGATTTTTGCTAAAGTGTTAAAAACGTGTGAGCGTATTCAGAATATTTAGTTACGTTAAATTGTTTGTGAAATTATAAAAATAACAGACACGATTAAAATATTGTTCAAATAGAATACTGTTGCCACATCTGGGTACGAGCTGCTAGAAATGACTTGTTCTGCCTTGATAAAGTTCAAAATATACTTCGTAGCCTCGTAGAAGAGGTCCTTTTCTCTCCCCTGCAACGTCTATTTCACAAAAGAGATGTTGTGAGTTTTTCTCTGCTTTATCGTTATTTTCACGGCAATTGCTAGACTGAACTTCAATCTATGGTACCCTCTCGCCAAAATTTCACAAGTAACACTCGTCTAGCTGAAAACACTATCAATAATCCCCCCACTCTTTATCTGCGCATAAACCTAAACGTAGACTCCATGAACAAATCTTCTTTCTTAGAAGTGCATGCCAGCGGAACTGCCTTCCGTTTTCCTGCTTTCCAGCTGACTGCAATCTGATTGTCTTCAAGTCCAATGTATAGAAGTTCTTGATGAGCCATTCCACTTGAGGTAAGAAATTTACCGAATTTCCATTACTAACGATTAATATATTGTCCAATTGACTACCTAATACTCTTTAACCGTTATCTTTTCGTGGTCTCTGGGCCTTGATAAGTGGTAATTTCTATGTAAAAAAAAGGTACTGCTAAGGATTTTCGGGCATTTCCTACGATATAAATATGTAAATAGTAAATAGTTTCTTTTCATCTGACTCTCTTCATCAATATTCTCTGAATTTAATTTTGTCAGTTATATGTGAGCATAGCATTTTATTAATTATTTAAAATAAATGATGATATAATTTTCAATAAAAGACATTGATATTAGTGTTATTCTAATTATATCGTAATTTCCACATGGCAAATTACACATAAAAGTCAGGCTAACGTTTTATAGTCGTAAAACTGAAACAACAGGCATATTCCAACACGAACTTACCAAATCCCTTGTATAATAATGGTAATCGATTACAATTAACATTACCATAATCATAAGCTTTATACATAATAATAACTCAAAAAGTAATGTAACATAAATTTACGCACATTCACAAACAGACATATATGTGTGCATATATGTGCGATTGTAGCAGTGTGTATGCGTGTATATGTATACATGTATATATGTGTGTATATGCGTGTGTTTTGTTAATACAATTTTGGATTTCCATTTATTGTAAAAATATAATTGTGCATCTAATGCTATCAGTGTTGTTAATTAATATTAATAAATGAATAGTTTCGTCCATATAAAATATTTTTTCATCAATTGCTACAAAAATGCGTTTCCCACTGAGGCCCTGGTTCTAACGTGACAAGTCTGATGAGTTCTAGAGATGACTTACAAATATCTATTGATAAATCACAAAAACACACACACGCACTCAGACACACACACGCACACACACACGCAAACACGCACACATATGTATATATATATATATGTGTGTGTGTGTGTGTGTGTGTGATTTCGCATTTTTACACACACATATATATATTTCCGTGTATGTAAAATGAGTGTGCATGACCTAACTAAATAAGACTGGTAATTTATTTAAATAAATAACAACCATTAAAATAATTATTCCCCATTTTCTATTTACTTTTTGGACGAAGATTTTTTTTTTAAATAATTTATCTCCAATATAATTCGACTGTCGATAAATTGCTGGCGAATTGTCAATATTGATTCAAATCGGACAAATGTCTACTTTTTTTCAAAATGTTAATATATTCAAATAAAAGAAACACCTTAATGAATGAAAATGAAAACAGTCAAATGCCTATACATTTCTGTAACATACAGTGACTACCAAACAAAACGTTTATGATCTAACGTAATAACATTACGATTGAATAACTCTGCAAATGGTTTTGCTATTGTCTTACTCTACAGTTTAACATTATAAAAAAATGAATGGCTTACTTTATGTAAGTCGTTATGTACGACACCCTATATACATACACACACACACACACACACACACACACACACACACAATAAAACTATGATTTGTTTGTCATGAAAATAATTAATGCGCATTTAAATTTAAAAAGAACACGAATAATAAATTCCATGAAATTAAAGTTAAAATATTATATTAGAAATAACTGAAACAATAGTGAAAGTCATATATATATATATATATATATATATATATATATATATATATAATGACATAAAAATAAAAACAGGATATTGAAGAAAAAATAATTATTTAATGAATTATATTATCTATTAATTTTTCAAAATTAAGAAATAGAATTATAGTAAAAAACAATCGTAAACCGATGTCATTCAAAGATATACTATATATACCATTGATTTTTTAAAGTAATGAAATTAAATATATATATATATATATATATATATTACATAATATATTTATTTTCTCATAATAGTGCATAATATGATCAAGCATATACGTTATCATTATTATTATTATTATTATTAGTATTATTATTATTATTATTATTTAGTTTACAATAAATTGTGGATATGTTATAGCCATTATAACAACAGCCACCTCAAAAGCGATTGGACATACCAGATTATCTGCCGAGATGATACTTGTATAATTACATGATTTTCTTATATCTTAGTATGATATGTCTACATAGTAAGAACTATATAAACCATTATACGCCACAGGGTTTCGTCGAACTTCTGTTCGTGGTTATTGTTGATAAATTACTCATTAAGACGCCGATGTTTATTAATAAAACGAATTTTATGTACGAAAGAAAAGAACATAAATGGTAGACACCAGGGGAACGTGACATTTAGGAAAGACGACATACAGATCAATAACTTGTTATATTAACCACAGCACGAGAACGCGATATTCTTGCCTGAGTTGCCTCAGCGAAGAAGCCGAAAATTTCCGTGCAAAAATGACGTGGTTTTCAATTCTATTTGTGACCATTAAACGAGTTCCTCATATTTTTTCAGTGTGTTCGACACAGCCGCAGGTAGATTATATCATTAATGATGAAGCAATACAATGCTGTCCTATCGTGGAAGAAGTTATAGAGTTACTTATTGAAAACCACTTTTCTTACAATTTTGTTTTTTTTTTTCCGGAATCTTTCGAAGTCATTTTAGTGGCGTAAATTTTCAGAACAAATTAAAATATGGGTTTCCTATGAATTCAAGAAAATTTGAAGATGACCTGTAAATAAAGAAATGCTTATTTCATTCTTACTGTAAGCAAGACGATAAATGTTTCCTATAAAAAATTCTGATGGAATTTGACAAAGTATTGCATACCAAAGTGAAAACTACAGTTGCGTTTTGTAATATTGACACATTTGATTATATGTTTGAATAAGTAGTTTTAATATTTTGTGGTAGATATGTTGTTTCAATGTGATACATGTAGCTATCTCTTCGTCAATGGCATGATGTAGCTGATTAGTCACAGTGTGTAATGTAATGGCCCTTTTAGTATGTGATCATAGCGTAGTATCAGTGTTAACAGTGGCATGCAGGCCCAAGGGTAAAAACTGTATTATTATTATTTTTTTACACAGTGATCACCACTTATCAAAGCCCTGAAGCCACTCAGATATGAGGGTTATTGCAAGTACATTACGTTAGTGTGAAGATTTGATGAAGTGTTTACTTAAGGGGCGGCTCATTAGGAATTTGTTACCGTTGGACTTGAAGACATCAAAGTTGTAGTCCATTGGGAAGCAGGCAGACGGGACAGAGTTCCATAGGCGTGCAGTTCTAAGAAAGATGTTTTGTGCATAGAATCCGCTTATTGATTTAGGCACAGATATAGAGTGGGGGAAATTTTTCACAATGGATTAAGCTAGATGGATGTTTTTCGTGAAAGATTAGCGAAGGGGGACAAGAGATTGGAGTTCAGACGATAACCTGTCCTGAAAATAACGATAAAACAAGGATATGCTCAAAAGGTCTCTTCTGTGGGAGAGAGGTTGCAGGGTAGAGAAAAGGGCATCCCCCACTAAGCCACAAAGTCTATTTTGTACTCTGTCAAGGCAGGATAGGCTGTTTTTAGCAGCTCCTGTCCAGATATGGCAACAGTATTCCATACTTGGACGCACTTGGCTTTTATATAGAGAATTGCATCAGTAGTGAGATATCTTCTGGAGCGGTAGAAGGATCCAACCATCTTTCCAGCGACCTTGGCAACAGACTTGATGTTCGTGTTCCATTTCAGATCAGGAGTAAAGGTCAAACCCAGAAGCTTGTCAAAACTCAGGGCCTCACCCAGACGAGAGCCATCCAGATGGGGATGAGTGCGTTGATGATGTAAGGATAGGAGTTTGGTTTTGGATGCATTAAAGGTAACCAGCCACATCTTCCCCCACTGAACCACGCGCTCGAGATCAGAGGAGAGAGAATCAGAGAGAACTTAGTCATTTACAGCCTTTGATGTGTTGCCGTAGATGGTCGTTGCATCAGCATATATATATCAACGAATGATTTAAGTATGTGTTTAAGGAGGTCATTGATGTAGCTCAGGAAGAGAATTGGGCCCAGGATTGACCCCTGAGGGACTCCAGCATTTATATTGCAGGCCTCCGATTTTTGTCCATCTACCACTACTCTTATGAGCCTATCGGAGAGAAATGATTTAATGATTGAGAAAACATTTCCAGTTATACCATAGCTGGAAATCTTGTGAAGTAGACCCTTTTGTCATACCTTGTCGAAGGCCTTTGATATATCAAGAGCAATTGCCCTAGAAAGGAAGCCTTTGTCAAGGGATTCACTAATCCTGTGGGATATAACCGTCAGCACATCTGCGGTAGATCTTGCAGAGCGGAAATCATATTGTGTGTCACTAAGAAGGTTATGCCTGCTGAGGTGGTTGACTATTTCTCTATTTAATATGGCTTCCAGCAACTTACTCATACCACACAGGAGACCTATTGGTCTGTACTGAGAGGGAGTTGACTTATCACCTGAATTCTTAAATACAGGTCAAACTGATCAGGTCTTCCAGGGAGTCGGAAACTTCTCCTTAAGGCAGCGGTTTAATAGTTTCGTAAGTATGGGTGCAAATTCTGGTTGAAGCCTTTTTAACACTACAATTGGGATGCCATCAGGACCATTTGCTTTACTGAAATCTAGGTTCTTGATTAGCTTGGTGACCTCATGCACAGATATTTATATGTTACCTAGCTTGTTCTTTGTTATAGGAGGAAATATGGGGAGATGATGACCTTCGTCACATAAGGTAGAATTAGCTGCATAATTCTTTGCAAATAGTTTGGCCTTGTCTGACGCTGACGAGATGACCTCTGGTCCATTGATAATGGTTGGGATAGAACGCACACTTCTGTTCAGGATCCTATTTGTTATTTGTCAAAACTGGTGGGATTAAAACCGCTGATCAGCTACCTTGGATTTAACAGACTGGGCATATAGCTCTCTTGCATTTTTTATTACTCTTTTACATTGGTTGCTGGCAGTCCTGAAAGCAGCTTTAGTCTCAGTGCATCTATTACGTTGGTAGCTATGGAAAAAGTGATTTCTGTGCGCGATAGCAGTAGCACATTCTAGGGAGAACTATGGCTCGCTGTTAAGTTTTTATTTGAAATTTTAAGATGGTATGAATTTGTCTATGCCTACAATTAACCATTTGGTCAGATCTTATACTATAGAGCACACTTCCTTTTTAAACATGGAGTGCAGAGGTAAATCAGATATGAATGTACGGAAGCTATCCAAGTCAGTCATAGCGTATCGGTATACAGTACGGTGGAGGGGTACGTCTGAGGGCTTCTTACATTTCGTTTTTGTCTTAACTGATACGACGGAGTGGTCGGAGGATCATAGAGGAGAATGAAAGGAACATGAACATAGCTCAGGGGAAGTTGATAGAAAAAGGTCTAGGAGGATTGCATATTGACCGGGTGTATCGGACACACGGGTGGGTGCGCGAACAGTCTGAGTGAGGTCATAAGCAATGGCAAAATCATGACAAAACCTCCCCTCATCATCTGTATATATTGAATGGGACAGCCATTCCACGTTATGGACGTTGAAGTCACCACAGATGTGGATGTTAGCCGAGGGATGTGCAGACAGTATATGGTCTATTTCCTCAGATATGCTCTTAAAGATAGTAACTCCGCTGTTGTGGGGCCGATAGAGGGCAAATATAAATGCAGTGGTGTTAGCAAATGCAACCCTGAAGCACATATAGGGTAAATTAGGATCTTCCCTAGAGATATCCCTGTCACACGGAAAGCCATCCTTAATGTAGACACATATTCCATGCCCATTGCTATCTTGGGGGTCAGATTTAGCTGTTAAATTAGAGTATCCGTTAATTATGAACTCATCTAGGGAAGTGGGCGGCCATATTCCAGTTTCACTTAGAAATAATATGTCTGGTTTCGTCTCCTGTAATTGGGTTTCAACCTCTGGGAGGTTGGAACGTAGACCCCTGATGTTGGAGAAGCACACCTGGTAGTAGGGGTCTACGTTGGAAGATGGGGTTCTAGGTTTAATCGAGTTTTTATTCTGGAGATATTTCATGTTGAGGTTTTGGGATTTATGGGATAGGTCGGCATACTTTGTTAGAGCAGTACAGAGAGGGGAAAGTAAGAGAGAAAAAGACAGGAATTTTTTTTGTAGCACACGAAAAGGTAAAGCCGTAACTATTACCCACAAGTATGGCATCGGGAGGCCCCACCAGAGACTACTGCATGGTCCAGATCCATTCACTGAATGGCAATACAGCAGTCCCAGTACTTTGCGCCTGCTGATAGGACAGCCTCCTTAGTGGTTAATCCAAGGTTCGGGTTCCTGACTATCAGGCGGATAACGTCAGCCCAGACAAAACGTTTACCTCCAGCACCCTTACTTGTAACATGGCCACATTGACAGACAGACAGAAAAATTTCCGACATCTCAGACTACTGGTCAGCAAGTACTACCGACCTTTAAGCAGCTTTTCTTCGCCCTTTTTCAGAAAAATCACTCATTGAATGAGGACTGACGGACAAAAAAGGAGAAGCGAGAGTTACTGGAGCTGCCGATAACAAATCCACTGTATATCTACTCTCCATTTAAAAAAAAGGAGAGGAGATGAGGAATGGGTACAAGTGAGTTATTTATATCAAAGTAGTAAGTCCGTTAAGTAAGTTAACAATTCAGGACACTTGATGGTAATCTTCCCTCCCATATTAATGGGTGGATGTTTGTCGTTATCTATCGAGTTTAATCATTAGAGTTTCACTTTATAATTAATTAAAATCCAATAATTAACTATTATCAATTTGTAAAGTCGGCTTAATATTAATCTACATTCGAGTTTAGATAATTATTCAAGGTTTTACTTTAGGAGGTTCGTTTTAATAGGTAACTTTTTCTTTGCTAATGACGCTGTATTATATTTCGAATGTACTTGAAAATAAGGCTAACTATATTAGATTGTTTTATTCGCTAGCCAGGAAGCAAGCATTTTCGATATAGGCAAGCTTGCAGTAATAGTATATATATATAGTATACTACTTAAATAAAGTTCTAAGTTTATCTACTCTAATAGAGAATAATTGCCAGCATTTTTTTATACTTAGTTTCCGGCATTTTGTTTGTTTTTATCGTTTACTTTGTAGCATGGGGGGTTACGAATAAGACAGGAGAATACAGACAAATATATAAATAAAACAAGAAAAACAAGTTTAAAAACAAGGTAACATAAAAACATTTAGGATGGCTTTAAAAAATACTTAACGTTTTTGCCATATTGTTCCGTCCGCTGTCTCTTTGCCAACTGGTAGCTGGCATATCGTCATGTCTTTCTAGAGCGTAAGAAGATTTCTATTTCCGGATAACTTGGACGAGTGCCTATCTATTTATAGAATAAAAGTCGTTACGGTCGGATGTGTAAACTATTTAATTTACTTTTATTTATTTATTTTTTTATTTTTTATATGAATTGTAAATATTCCCTAGCGAAAAGTTTGATACAACATGCCTTACTTTCCACGACAATATCATATCCTCCTGGCTAAACAGCATACATACGATGTATACGTTTATTATCTGCCCGTTGCAAGAACAATATATCACCTCCACTAGATAACCCATGACACATTTTAATATATAATCCCTGTTAATATAAACCACTATAATATACAACAATTGTATTCAGTATTTGATACTTTATTTTCCTGCCTTGTTTCTGTTTGTTTGTTTGTCTGGTTTTTGTCGTTCTTGTGCATGAATATGTTCGAATACTAGAAATTAGAAAATGCTTTTGTCATACGTATGTTACATGAAAAGAGACAGGATCTAGTAAGTAAAAAGTAAAAAGTACAAGATAAGTTTGAAAAAAGTTACAATCGAACCCAGTAAGAAAAGTTACAAAAGTATACATATTGAAATCCTAGAAATTTAGAACGATCGTCATCGTTACTGGAAATAACTAAATATAATGTATGCCAGAGTTGGACATGAACAGTGCAGTTTAGGACTAATGATTAACAAATACGTTAGATATTCCTTGTTTGCCAAAAGCATGTTCGGATAGACATAGGTAAAATCCACAAGAATGAATTTCACGTGGCGAGACATGCTTTGACGTCATCAGGAAAATATTTCCTAATATATAAGGACTGGGTTTGAAGTTCTAGAGTCAGAGACATAGTCAGAGCCAGAGAGCCTTAGATGTGAGAGGGGACAATGCAATCGTAAAGACTTGAATCCCCGACTATCATCATCACCAGCTTGTATGGATAAAAGGATCGTCAGATATTTGTAACATTGTCTCCGTCATCATTCCAACTGAAAGGTAAAGGTGTTTAGTCTATATCTCTAAATGAACTTTGTGCAAAACCCTCAAAGTGTTATTTCTGTCACCATTACCATCCTCAACAATGACTCTCTCCTCTATATGTATTAAAAGAACTGTTGCATCATATTTCTCTGCTCCGTATTATTATGATATTATAATATGATAAAAGAATCACAGCTGTACTTATCTAAATAGTATAGGAATCTCATTAACATTTTCTGTATTATGTGTCTCTGATATGAATCCCGCGACTACACAGCATGTACGTTTATTTGCTTGCCGTAATCAGTCCCCTTTTAAAGGGAGGTGACAAACCTGGGAAACTACAAACACAAAATTAAGAAAAAAAAACAACCAAAGAAAAAAAGGGTCCTAACAAACCAGACGTAAACAAATATATACAAAGAAAAATAGAGTGTTAATGTACGAAAAATACAAGAGGATTAATACACATAAACACAATATCAAGTAATAAACGAGGAAAGAGAATTATACACTCACACATGCAAAAAATGTAGTTAAAAAAGAGATGACATGCCGCAAAGGAAGAAAAAAAACAATAAAATCTAAATTATAATTAAATGGTTGGAAAATGATTAAAATTAAATGATTGATAACATAAAAAGCGAGTAGTTTGTATTTGAGTATAAAATATTCCAATTGTAGAAAAACTAAGGAAATACGGGTTATTAAAATGTGTTATTAAGTAAAACATAAAGATTTCTTTACTCACCGATTTTTATGGCTACACAATATAATATTGTAAGTGCATTGGTTATCCTAAGAGTATGAAAGAAAACGCGACTTGCAGCAGGTTCAGTGCCAGTAAGTTACGGATTTATAACGTCTGGCGCTGTATGGATTCTCCAATCTACGGATAGATTTGCTGTTTGGAAAATACTTGTAAATTCAATGTTCTCTGTAAACATATTTCACTGTAAGGAGACTATTATACATCCCTTCAATATAACATTACACCAGGTATTATAGATTCAGTCAAGCCTTGAATTTATTTCCCTGTTGCAAACACGGTTACTCAGGTTGTATCGATATAAATTAACTACTCTTAACTTGATGCGGAACTTCAAAGTGTAACAGAAATCACCTTCGCTAACGAGATGAATAAAGGCTTAATCACTGCGTGGTCGGAATACAATAATCATGTCTAGAAAATGACATGTTTATGTAAAGTTCCCAGGTGTAGGGATTGAGTAGCAGAATTTATCACATAACATTTGTTCGACTCTTTCGAGTCTGATGCCACTAAAATTGAATAGTTCTTAAGAACTGTATGTATTTAGCTATATGTGTACTAAGCATCTACATTATTTAGCTGTGCCTAAGCAATGGTGAAGCTGCCTACAAGATTGCTAATATTTATTGAAAAAAGTTTAGGCAGTTTCAACATAACTCGCGAATACAGGACTTAACAAGCCCACGAGTCGACCATTTTTTATATGTTAATATAAGGTAAAGTTTTTCTCTGGTAATTACATTCTCTAAGTATAGCGACTGGCATCTAGATGTCAACTGACTGCCCCCTCTACGTTGGTATCTCAGGGCACCCACCCCACCCCGGCCACCGGAAGATGCCCTTCCCTGTTTCATCTGTAGGTTTCTATTGTTAGTGTTTGCTACTTCATATCTATTGTTGATCGTAGGATATTTCTTAATTTCTTTGTTTATTCTAAGCTATTTTCTCTTCCTTTGACTTTCCCCCCTTTCAGCACTTAGTGGCTCAAATCAACCTCAGTGCCACTTTATAGTATCACACACCTCCATTGCCCAACTTGTTATTTATTACATAAATTACAAAAAGACACAATCATAACAACATAAATTACATAAAATTCATATATATTACATGAATAATGAAACACCAGAGATATGTCCTCCATTTAAAAACAGAAACAAAAAAGCAGAAATTCGGCGAATCATTTCCAAACTAGGATCACAGGTATGCACCTAACTCTCTCGGTATTCCAGGGGTATTTGAATAAACTTAAAAAAAAAACACTTCACATCAATTCCTTTTTGTTGACGGGCTCCAGACAATCGGTACAGCTTTTCAGACCAGAGAGGGGAAATAAACCTCGCCCCTCCATCGAGGTGGAAAAAAACAAGAGGAATTTTAACCACGTCCAAAATTTTTCGCCCCACCCGCCCAAAAAATAAACAGGAGGAATTTTAATCACCTCCAGAATATTTCACCCCACCTGCCCAAAAATAAACAAGAGGAATTTTAACCACCTCCACAATATTTCACCCACCCCCAAAAATAAACAAGAGGAATTTTAACCACCTCCACAATATTTCGCCAACCCAAACTAAACTAGAGGAATTTTAATCACCTCCACCATAACAGGCATTCCGCCATTTCACCCCACTCACCCAAAAACAAACAGGATGAATTTTAACCACCTCCAAAATATTCCCCCCATCCCCTAAAAAATAATAACAAAATCATCAGGAATTTTAATCACCTCAACTGTAGCAGGCTTAGTTCAATCTCCTTTCTCCCTTTGTCCCCCCCAAAAAAAGATCAGGAGAACTTTTTTTTTGTCACCTCCTCCCGGAAAAACCGTGTGCACACACCTCTGAACCTGTTTGGTCTCTCGCCATTTTTTTCAATAAGAAGGGCAATCTTATAAATTTTACTTAAATAACACTTACAACATTATTAAAAAAAAACATTTTAACAAACCAAAATTGCTTCTCTACTACTTCTGTTTTCGACAACTCTAGAAAAACATTATAATTTAACACAATAAACCTACAACCTGAAGAAAATAGTATTTAACAATTGTAACTCTCTTCTTTTCTTTCAAATTCTTCTCATTTCTTGTACTAATCGATTAAGAACTCCCTGTGCAATTTTACAAGCAAGAAACATATGTAATCTTCATCGTTAGAAATACATAAAAAATCACGTAAGCGTTTTTTTTGCTTTTTTACGCATGATCAAAATGTTTCTCTTTACAATTTAGATAAGTCCCTTTTGTTCCCTATTATTTTTTAACAATAATTAAAATATAAAGTTCCTATGCGTGTGTACAGAAATAAGTGTTTAAACAGTGTCTATTTTTTCTATAAACGGCAATTTTATTATAAAGAAATCTTCATTGTGACCGTCTATTTTTTATTTTCTTTTGCTTATTTTTTTTTTTAAGTGGAGGGCCTTCTCTCGTCCCCTCCGCACAGATAATCTGCACGTGTCTCCTAATTTTACCCAACCCCCGTGAATTGTGAACAGGGGCAAACATAACATTAAAATTCTAACATTCTTTACTTGGTGTGTCAGAAACTTTGTAAAAAATATTGAATAATTCGACCACCCTGTCTTTCCAAGCTTATAACTATTCGAAAAATGTCATTCAAACCCTCATTTTTTCAAACTAAAGGAGCAAGTGCAATGGTTTTATTTAAAAAAAACAACGTGATTTAAAAAATAAAGGTTTTAAACTTCGGACTTTACAAGTAAATTTCTAAAAAAACACTAACTTTTTTTGTTTTAAATTTGAATATATTATTTATTGATCTTTTTATCTTCAATTTGAGATATATTAAACTTTGGTGAATTATTTACTTGTTAATAAACATTTCAAAATGGGGTTGAATTAATTCGACCCCCTGTCTTTCCAATCTTATAACTACTCCAAAAATGTAAGTCAAACCCTCATTTTTTTTCAATTAAAGGAGCAAGGACAAAGGTTTTATTTAAAAACAAAAAAACAAAAATAAAACAACGAGGTTAAAAAAATGTTTTAACCTTCGGACCTTACAGGTACATTTCTAAAAAACACTACTTTTTTGTTTTAAATTTGAATATTTTATATATTGATCTTTTATCTTCAATTTGTGATATATAAAACTTTGGTGAGTAAATTAATTATTTTTTTTAATAGACATTTCAAAATGGTTCTCAATGGTTCTTCATCTGCCACCGGATCAGAGAAGCGGTGTACTCCACGTGCCAGTGTGTCATATCGCTAACTATCCGAATTACTGGATGCTTCTTTTCCTGCATCCTTCAAAACTCATACTCACTGTTCCGCCAACAAAATGGCCAAGTCTAATCACCCTGACTATCCCCCCAACCCCCTATCACTTATCACGCAACGTAAGACAAATCCCCGTTCCCACAACAAACGAAGTTCTCAGGAAATCCCTTAAATCGACAAACAGCCCTCTCATAAAACGTGTTATGCTGCTAGAAGTCCTTGTGAACCGTGAGTGAAAAGACGGGAGAACGCTGCATTGCCACAAATATAGAAGACCTCTATATGGGAAAAAAATGAAATGTTTAGCAATTCCTATCCTAGCCTTACATTTCCACAAAGTAATAAATGACGCACCGCCATGCTTTTCGATGCAACTTTAACACTGAGTGAATGCAATTCGTGCATCATGAGTTTATGGTTGTGGCCACATCCTAGTCAACACGTGGGAAGAAAAAATTTCACTTTTAAACTTCTACAATACAAACCACTATCTAATATCAAACTTTCTCGAAATAATTATGATCTCTGAGGCTACCCTCCCTCGTGGGAGATCTTCACGCTAGCATGTTGGACCCCGTCCCTACTCTTATCGCCACCTGGCGCGACCTTCCAACAAAGAAAAAAAAATCTTTAAAAAAAAATGAATCCTAAAAACAAAGGAAAAAAATGATCAGCGAAATAAAAAAAAAAATTATTAAAAAAAAACGACATTTTTTTTTCTCTTTCTTTAAAAAACCGTACAGTTTCTCCCATCTCTTTAAGTATCAATGTAAAAAAATATACAAAAACTGCGACGAATCCCACTATATTAAAAAAAAGCAAATTTCTGTTGACACAGATGTGCGCGTCCCCCACCCTCACCCTAAATCTTTTTTTTTTCGACTACCCTCTTTCCCATCGACTAAGCTTCTCAAATTTTCATTGTAGTCATCAACCTCTGACACCCCACTCCCTTTTCCTCTATCTCCTCACTTCCTTTTTGATTGTCCCATCGTTGCTACGTAATGTCTTCACTGTCTTCTTCATACGCACCGCCGCTACGATGCATCTTTCTATTTCTCTCTCTCTCATTAAATCACACTAAGCAAAAAGCTAGACAAATTAATAGGCATTTACCGTGTGTGTATTTTGTCATCTCGAATTTTCCTTGTTGCTCGATTTTCCTTTTTTTTTTTCTTTTTTCTTTTTCCTCCTCGGTTGCTTTGCGTGTTTTGTTTTTCTTCACTTTTTGTGTCTCGGGGTTGTTTTTATTTTATTTTTTAATTCAGCCGTTTCAATTTTTTTCTGCATAAGTTTCTCTTTCTGTCTCTATCTTGCTCTCAAGTTTGTAACGAGAGTGCTCTCATATTTTTTCACTTTCTTCTTTTTTGTGTTCGTGATTTTTCTTGTTTGTTTAGTTCATATTTTTTTCTTTTTCGAAATGGATTCGGCCGCTTCAATTTTTTTCTGCGTGCCCCTTTTGTCCGTGCAATCGTCTGAAGGTCGAAGTTCAGGTCTACCGACACCATTGTAACCGGACGTGCGCCCCCTCGACAGATAGCCGACTCCCAAGGTCGTGTACGGTAAATTTTTGATTCGAGTTTTCCTCTTATGGCCGAATCGTCATTTTCTTTCTGGCGACTGTCGATGGGAACACACACACACACACACACACACACACACACACACACACACATACATATATATATATATATATATATATATATATATATATATATATATATATACAATATATCTCCAATAATTTGAACACCCGCTTCATTTAAATTAGAGGATGCTGTTAAAGTTTCCTGATAAAAAAATGTGCTGCACTCTGCAGTTAACTTTAATTTTCTAAGAATTAAGAAATAGTAAATATATAAGATTTCTCACTACTGATGCAATTCTTTATCTATATAAAAGCCAAGTACGTCCAAGGATGGAATACTGTTGCCATATCAGGACAGGAGCTGCTAAAAACAGCCTACCCTGCCTTCACAGAGTACAAAATAGGCTTCGTGGCTTAGTGGGGGGTGCCCTTTTCTCTACCCTGCAACCTCTCTCCCACAGAAGAGACGTTGCGAGCCTATCCTTGTTTTATCGTTATTTCAATGGCAGGTGCTCGTCTGAACTCCAATCTCTGCCCCCCCTCGCCAATCTTTCACGAAAAACAACCCTCTAGCTGAATCCTCTGTGAAAAATTTCCCCCACTCTATATCTGTGCCTAAATCAAAACGCGGATTCCATGAACAAAGCTTCTTTCTTAGAACTGCACGCCTGTGGAACTCTGTTCCGTCTGCCTGCTTCCCAATGGACTACAACTGGACGGTTTTTTTACACAGTGATCACCACTTATCAAGGCCCGGAAGCCACTCAGGGATAAGGGTTATTGCAAGTACCTTACTTTAGTGTGGAGATTTGATGAAGTGTTTACTTAAGGGGGCGCTTCATTAGGAAGTTGTTAACGTTGGACTTGAACACATCCAAGTTGTAGTCCGGTGGGAAGAAAGAAGCTTTGTTCATGGAATCCGCGTTTTGATTTCGGCACAGATATGGAGCGGGGGACATTTTTCACAGTGGATTCAGCTAGACGGGTGTTTTTCGTGAACGATTGGCGAGGGGGAACCTTATATATATATATATATATATATATATATGGCATATTTCATTAAATAAAACATACTTTTTTTTCTATTAAGTTTATTTCTGATCCTTTTGGACTTCCCAATAACAGTCTTCACTTCTGGCGGGAACTGGCTGAGGTAATCACCATATGTATAATAAGTCCCAGTACTTTCAGAATTTTCGTCAGGGATAAATTATTCTAGTTTCGAACAATATATAACGTTTTCCCCTTCTTCATTGATTAATTATTTAATGCTTTAATCGTTGGTTAATATCGATAGCATGCTGAAATGTTTGCTCAAATGGTTGCAAAGCTATTAAAATAACTCTGCACACACTTCAGGATGTAATTAATATTGTTAAAGTTTATTTTATTAATAGTTAATTTTTAGATGTTATTAGTTATGCTTCTCGTATTTCAAGTGTCCGTTTATTATTCGTTTGTAAAATGGTAGGATCTTTCGACCGTTCCAGTAGAAATTGCACTACTGATGCAAGTACTGTTGCCACATCTGTGCAGGAGCTGCTCGTAACATTTTATCCTGCTTTGACGGAGTTCAAAATAGACTTCGTAGCATAGTGGGAGATTCCCTTCTCTCTCTGCTGCAACCTCTTTCCCACCGAAGAGATGTTGCAAGGTTGTCTCTGCTTTATCGTTATTTCCATGGTAAGTACTCGTCTGAGCTCCAATCTATCGTTCCTCCTCGCGAAACTTTCTACGAAAAACATCCGTCTTGCCGAAAGCGCTATAAATGATTCCCACTCTATTTACCTGTGCCGTAACCTAAATGTATATTCCATGAACAAAGCTTCCTTCGTAGAACCGCACCCTTGTGGAACACTCTTCCGTATCCCTGCTTTCCAGCTTACTACAATCGTATTATCTTCAAGTTCAATGTAAACAAGTTCTTGATGGACCGTCCCTTTAAGTAATCCAATTTACAAAATGTCCACCACTTATGTTTACTACGCTATAACCACATTGACTAATGTATACCCATTAACCATTATTCTCGAGTGGCATCCGGGCCTTCGTGATTCCTGTATAAAAAAAAAGTATCGATGCGTTATCGAGTAATTTGCTTTTAAATATGGAGAGAGGACAGAAATGTTAGATAGTCAAGTGGTTGAATATATATATTCTTGAAAAAACAACAATAACAAATCTAAATTTATATGCTATAAAAATAAACAGTAAAGTCATCTAGGGTTTGTGGCCTAACGGTTAAGGCACCGGACTGTGGTAAACATGGTCTGACTTCTATCCCTAGAAAAAGTTGAACTACGCTGACGAGAGGCAATTACCTCGAAACACGCGTGTACGTAGATTACTTTTTTAAAAATAATAAATAAATAAAAAAAAAATTGTTATATACGTCCAAACAAATAAAAGGGCGACTTTCTAAGTAAATAAAATATGAGCTTCGAGGCGGAGCCAATATTAACCGTGTTTATCGCTTGAAAAAACAACAATAACAAATATATATATATATATATATATATATATATATATATATATATATATATATATATATATATATATAATATGACAAAATATAAGCATGAGCGTCTGTGTGTGTCTGGTCACGAATAGTCTCCTATATGTTTGACTATTTAAAAAAAACCTCATTACATATAATGATAGAACATGTATCGAGGATCAGGAATTGGTGGTTCATAAAAATTGTGGTGTTTGCATTTGCGCCTGGCCCCCAAAGTATGGAAATAAAAAATGAAAAAAAAAAACGTTTACAAGTGTGTTTGATAAAGATGTACATAAGAATACTTTGATAAGTATGCATCAACTTAAATAGGGATAATCAAAATTGTGGGGTCTGCATTCGCGCCTGTACTCCATGGAAATATGCCACAAACTTTAACAACGACTTTTCATGTCTATTTGCGTAAGTATACTTGGATAATTATGTTTAAGTTTGAAGAAATATGGTATAATAAAATTATTTGGTGTTCGTTCGCGCCTGACCTCCATAGAATGTAAATATGCCACAAAGTTTATCAAGTCTGCAATATTTTTGACTTCTAATGGGGTATTTATTTAAATGCTGCCCACATCACCATTATTTGGCACAAGGCCTGGAAAGTGGGTACCCCGCAGACTCCCCTAAAGGAGGGGCACTCCTGCAATTTTAAAAATTGCCTGAGTAACCCCGTCGCCATTCCCCGGTCGGGGCGCCTCAGGATGCAAGCAATAAACTTGCCCCACCGGAAAGCCCGGTGGCAAGGCCTGGGAGGGTGGACCTCCTAGGTATTACCCAGGCGGCGTACCTCAGTCCAACAGGTGCTGGGCCGGTTTCCGGCCCCTCACCTGTTGGGCTGAGTGTCAAGTGACGAATCCTTGACATGTACCACCCTGTCTTCCTGCAGGCGAGGCCGCTAGGAGACATCCCATCAAAATGGAATTTTAATGGGGTAGTTATTTAAATGCTGCCCACCTCAGCATTATGTGGCACAAGACCGGAAAGTGGGAACCCCGCAGGCTCCCCTAAAGGAGGGCACTCCTGCAATTTTAAAAATTGCCTGAGTAACCCCGTCGCCATTCCCCGGTCGGGGCGCCTCAGGCAGCAAGCAATAAACTTGCCCCACCGGAAAGCCCGGTGGCAAGGCCTGGGAGGGTGGACCTCCTAGGTATTACCCAGGCGGCGTACCTCAGTCCATCAGTTGCTGGGCCGGTTCCCGGCCCCAAACCTGTTGGGCTGAGTGTCAAGTGACGAATCCTTGACATGTACCACCCTGTCTTCCTGCAGGCGAGGCCGCTAGGAGACATCCCATCGAAATGGAATTTTAATGGGGTAGTTATTTAAATGCTGCCCACCTCAGCATTATGTGGCACAAGGCCGGAAAGTGGGAACCCCGCAGGCTCCCCTAAAGGAGGGCACTCCTGCAATTTTAAAAATTGCCTGAGTAACCCCGTCGGCATTACCCGGTCGAGGCGCCTCAGGCAGCAAGCAATAAACTTGCCCCATCGGAAAGCCCGGTGGCAAGGCCTGGGAGGGTGGACCTCCTAGGTATTACCCAGGCAGTGTACCTGAGTCCAACAGGTGCTGGGCCGGTTGCGGCCCTTCACCTGTTGGGCTGAGTGTCAAGTGACGAATCCTTGACATGTACTACTCTGTCTTCATGCAGACGAAGTCGCGAGGAGACATCCCATCAAAAGAGTGTTTTAATGGGGTAGTTATTTAATTGCCGCCCACATCACCATTATTTGGCAGAAGGCATGGAAAGTGGGAACCCCACAGGCTCCCCTAAAGGAGGGGCACTCCTGCAATTTTAAAAATTGCCTGAGTAACCCCGTCGCCATTCCCCGGTCGGGGCGCCTCAGGCAGCAAGCAATAAACTTGCCCTACCGGAAAGCCCGGTGGCAAGGCCTGGGAGGGTGGACCTCCTAGGTATTACCCAGGCGGCGTACCTCAGTCCATCAGGGTCTGGGCCGGTTCCCGGCCCCTCACCTGTTGGGCTGAGTGTCAAGTGACGAATCCTTGACATGTACCACCCTGTCTTCCTGCAGGCGAGGCCGCTAGGAGACATCCCATCAAAATGGAATTTTAATGGGGTAGTTATTTAAATGCTGCCCACCTCAGCATTATGTGGCACAAGGCCGGAAAGTGGGAACCCCGCAGGCTCCCCTAAAATAGGGCACTCCTGCAATTTTAAAAATTGCCTGAGTAACCCCGTCGGCATTACCCGGTCGAGGCGCCTCAGGCAGCAAGCAATAAACTTGCCCCATCGGAAAGCCCGGTGGCAAGGCCTGGGAGGGTGGACCTCCTAGGTATTACCCAGGCAGTGTACCTGAGTCCAACAGGTGCTGGGCCGGTTCCCGGCCCTTCACCTGTTGGGCTGAGTGTCAAGTGACGAATCCTTGACATGTACTACCCTGTCTCCATGCAGACGAAGCCGCGAGGAGACATCCCATCAAAAGAGTGTTTTAATGGGGTAGATATTTATTTGCTGCCCACCTCAGCAAAATGTGGCACAAGGCCGGAAAGTGGGAACCCCGCAGGCTCCCCAAAAGGAGAGGCACTCCTGCAATTTTAAAAATTGCCTGAGTAAACCCGTCGGCATTCCCCGGTCGGGGCGCCCCAGGCAGCAAGCAATAAACTTGCCCCACCGGAAAGCCCGGTGGCAAGGCCTGGGAGGGTGGACCTCCTAGGTATTACCCAGGCGGTGTACCTCAGTCCAACAGGTGCTGGGCCGGTTCCCGGCCCCTCACCTGTTGGGCTGAGTGTCAAGTGACGAATCCTTGACTGGTACTACCCTGTCTCCATGCAGCCGAGGCCGCTAGGAGACATCCCATCAAAAGAGTGTTTTAATGGGGTACGATCCCACACAGTCGGACGATTCTATTTATAAACGATGCTGCTAAGAACTGGCGAATCAAATTAATTCACGTTCCGTTACCAACCAATCAGACACCAGAATGGCTTCATAAATATTAAACATTTTCTGGAGCAATTTCACACGTTCTTTTCCCGGGTTTCGACACGGTACGAATATTTTGTTCTGTGGAACTGTCTACTACAAACAAGTCACCTCCCAGGACTTGTGTGTAACAGCGAACCATCTGAACTGTTCTGGAACTCAAAATGGCTTACACTTCTATAACACCTTATTTTTAATCTTAATTCACGTTAGCTTTTATTTATTTTTTTGAGTTGATTCATATTGTGTCGAATAAATTCACCTCATAAATTCACGTTCTTATTAAAGTGAAAGTTAAAAAAAAAAGTCGGAACTTTAGACAATTCTCGACACAAATTTTGCATAACTCTGTTTTTTGTCCTTCTCCTCTTGCACGTTGAATACTTTCGAAAATAGATAAACATATAAATAATAAAAGACTAAGAACGTTACTTGTTATCGTGTCAAAAGAACGAAAAACTCCTACTCACGTGAGTACATGTCTTTTTAAAAACATTTATATAACCTTTTTATTTTTATTTATATATCTGTTTGAGCTTTTTTGTCAGTGTACTAGAAGGAATTCAGTTGATTACAATCCTTTCTGCGTGTTCTTTACATTAGAATAGTATAACTCTGAATCCGACGGCGCAATACTACAGAGTTCAATACTGTAAAACTGAAACGAAGCTGTTCTGCTTGAAAAGGGTGTCATTCTCTTCTTATTAATATTTATATCGATTGTTTGCTTAAAAAATATAGTAATTACGTGTTTACATTTTTAATATTCCATTTTGCTGTTTCGGATTAGTTTACTAAAGTAAGTAAAGCTTCATTATTTTTCAAAACTGTTTTTGTTTCTTTGTTTTTCGATATTTCGTCGATATTATATAATAAGAGGGTTTAGCAGAAAAGCCAACAAACTACTACCCGAACAAATAAATATACAAGAAATAAATGTTACCAAAGTCAATAAAAGTTCAGTTCATGTTTATTTTTTTTAATAGTTTTTAATGCTCTTTACTTGAAATAATTTCAGCGAACAGAAATTAAAAAGAAATTTGAAGCGATAACTACTTAAATGAATTTTTTATTAACTACACATGCCATAATCGAATAATCTCCAAACACAAAATAACGGAAAACATTAAAATATGTTTATAAATATTCCTTACGTTGACGGACCTCTCTTAAATTGTTAACACAGAATGCTCAGGTGCCCCTCCTTCAAATTGAAAACGGGGCTCTCCATTTCAAAGTCCTTGCCATTTTGATTTTTTAAACCGGTTCGTGAATTAAAAAAAAAAAACTTCAAACTACTTAAAAATACAGACCAATGAACGTTCTACCATAAAAGTAACTTTTATTGACTATGGTAACATTTATTTCTTGTATATTTATATTATTATATAACAGTTTCTCTTTTTAAGGAAACATCATTTTATTGATCACTCTTTGCTATGAATGGAAACACCTTTGATATAAAAAAAAATATAATTTTTACAAAAAGTATCTTTACTTTTATCATATTTTGCTTAGGGTAAACTTTTGGAGTGTCAAAACCTTTCTCTTTACAACCCCCTTCTTTTCATGATCTATCATACTTTCATCAAACACAGTCCATCTTTCAATGACGGGTACTTCTGCTGCGTATATATATATATATATATATATATATATGTATATATATATATATATAATCAGGAGTATACGCAGTTAACTGTTTATTCGTATCTCAATATGAAAATATTGTTAGACAGAACCGATGCACTGATGCATAGATTCGAAACTTGATCACCATATTCATATGAGCATAGAAATGTCGGCATTTTATATGCGGTCAGCAGTGACAGTATTTTATGTTCCCTGTTAAAAAATAAACTAACAAGAATAACAATATTCTTTGTATCATACGTATTTTCTTTGATCACATATGTTTTTTACGTTACGCGTGTCTCACATTCAAGCACGTCTATGTAGGCCACACACATACATAGTTGTGATAAATCTGTCCCTGCTGCATGGGCCGCTAATAGATCTAGTCGTTTGATGAGTCTGCAGATATGCACTTTTTACTGATGAGAAAGCCGAACTAGGCGCCATATGTTTCAACCAGTGACCCTTATTGTCTGGGAATTGACCCGGATGATGTGAATGTTTACGGATATCGGTGGAAGTTACAATGCTTTATTTTATTGGTTATGTGCACAATAAATCTCGAGTTTGTATCCCACAAGGATTTCGACGATGCGTTTTGTTTCGTTTTAAACTTATCATCGGTAGCGACCGCGTGACGCCACGAATGTTCAATATTCAATAAGCGAAAGGCAAAATTATTCAAGAGCGACAGTGTTATTATGCAGTGGGAAATTCCAATGAGTTTTCTTTTTTTTTTCTTTGTTTTTGACAAGAGAGACAAATCAGTTTTCATCATGAAAAAAAGTACATGATCGTTGTACGGCAAGTTTGCAAACAGTTTTGAATACGATGTTGTTGGAAAGCATTATACTGTGAAAGCATGAATTCATTGAAAAAATGAATTGGCTACCGTGTCGTTTCCCTTTGGATTCACAAGAAAAAGCAGAATGCTAATTTCATTCCATAGGTAAAAGAATCTGTTATTGATTTTTACCCTTAAAATATAATAAAATACAAATAATTTCGTTTAAATATCGCAAGAATTGCACGTGTTAAGATGATTTTATTTATTTACTTTTCGCATGCAAAAGTTTAAACTATTTGTTCAATCTCAAATGGGGAAAAATATCTGTATTCAGACACATATATCAAACGAATCTAAAAGATGAACGACGTATATACTGATATATATATATATATATATATATATATATATATATATATATATATATATATTCATGCCATTTAAAAATTATTTCTCACATGTGTCATCTGTCTCTGCCACCCTCTATATACAGGAGAGGGATTACATTATGTGTGATGATTTATATCTCTTTGAGTTATGTGTCAAATTGCAGTTCTGAACTAACTGTAGGTTCTGATTGACAGGTGTTTGAACTAAGTCAGGTGTGAAATAGACGTGTTCAATTGTCAGCCAGTGATTTACGTTTTGTATATGAAAAGACGAACATCGCATGACACTTTTGAGGAAAAAAAGAAACGGGCGGTAATGATGGAATCAAGAGACAAAATAAATAAACATATTCTCGAATCGATTCTGTTGTTCGCATTTGTTTCCCCATCTCTTTTTAAAATCTAGTGTTTACAGGTGGAGTACGTGAAGGTTGCCAACACCCATAGTTAAAAGGAAGTTAGCGAACCAAGAGGATTCGAATTTGACATGCCAGGTCATCATTCCACGTTGGTATCCATTGCACTTCTGTCAATTGCTTGTATAAATATATTTTGGGGACTTCATCTTCTCCTTCCTCATTTGCCCCTTGTTCGAGTCCTTAAAGTTCAAACGATCCACTAAGGACACACAATTTTGGGTCAGTCGGTGAAGGAATGTAGGAAAACAAATATCAAAATTAATTCAGAGGGTGCCTTCGATATCGAATATTGAAATCTGAAATTTGAATGTGTTTAATGTTTTTATATTTTGCGTTTGGAGATTCGTTGAATATGTTATCAATAATTATCTTTCAGATCAGAATTAAAAAAAAAATATTTTTTACAAATACGCTCAAATAGGCATACTTTAAAATCTTTTAAAATAAGTACAAATGTTATTTTAGAATGTATTTACTTACCATATACCAGTGCATGAAGAATGCTTTAAAAATCGATACATTTTTTTAAACAACGCAGGATGTGAAAATTATAAAGAAATAATTCTCCCTGCGTATTACGGTTTTTTTCAAGATACGGTTGCCCGTTACGGTTTACAAAAAAAGGTTTATCTCCATTTTTGAAAATTAACTATAACTTTGAAGACATGGATTTCCGTAGATGACGGTTGTGGCATTCCAACAAGTGGCATCTAGGGGAATGCAACTTTCTGGAATGCCACAACCATCATCTACGGAAATCCATTACGAAAACCAGCTCTTTTAAAGGCAAACACTTTCATGAAAATCTTTGTCAATTTGATTCATGCAATAGGAAATTGGAGAAAATACAGTGTGTTTTAGTTCATAGGTTATTATTAATAATAAAATTAGAAAAGAAAATCATTTTAATCATGGAATAAAAAACTGAATAAAAGAGATATTAAAATTAGCAAATATAATGCTAAAAATGTATGTTGGATGTAAAAATTGAAAAAAAAACCCAGTTTATCTCTACTTTTAACAAGTACTAGGAAACATTTAATGCATGATTGATAAATCATTATGAAGAACAGTTATAAAGCTTCAAATTTAATAATCTTTAAAAGGAGAAGTTTCCGATCGATTGGCTGTAACTACATATATATATATATATATATATATATATATATATATATGTATGTATATATATATATATATATATATATATTATAATTGTAAAATATAAATTGTAATTATAATTGTAAAATATAAATTACCTTCATAAAGTAAGACAACCAAATTTAACTTGAGTGTAAGAACGTTTCGGAAACGATATTTATGTTATTAATTCGACAATAAATTTTGACAATAATTGACAAAGGTTAGTCTTGGAATATAATCTTCTTAGCAGCAAAAATAGGGGGTGTTTTCGGCATCAAAATAAAACTAGAATTTTTCCAGTAAGTAAGGCGGATATTCCTGCAAATATTTAAAAACATAACAACGAAGTAATAAATTTTAATTTGTATAAGGAAAATAGAAAATTAGGTATAAAATTAGGATGACAATTTTTTTAGAATAAAAAATACATTTTTGTTTAAATACTTTATTTATTTTGATTATAAAACTTGTTTTATGTTGTTTTGTTTTTAAATTTTTGCAGGAATATCCACCTTCTTACTTTTATAAAAATTGAGATGGGTTCTGGCTTTAGCTGGAATCGCTCACTACTTTATCATTATTATAATAAATACTATTAGTATTAGCATTAGTATTAGTAGTACTAGTTGTTATAGTAGTAGTATTGGTATTATATATATTGTCAAATTTTGGTATATTTAATATTTCTATAATATGTGATATGGGTATGTGATTATGAAAAAATTCATGAATTCAGAAAAGCATATCAAGTCAATTAACAACACTCGTATGTATGTGTTTCTATGCCGACATATTTGCTATACATATATAAATATATTATTGGCCTGGCAAGGCCACAAAGGGGGCAACCGAAGCAGCGACATGGAGTAGCCTACGATGACACTAAACATGTAAATGTAAAAAAAACAAAACTTGAGCATAATTTATTGGTTTGTAATTACAGGTTATTTTCCACAAATTGCAATAACATTTCAAGCATAGAATAGTATATTAAAAATGCCTGCACATTTTAGCGACTATAGATCAGAATTAAGCAAATTAATTCTCGCTATGAAGCTAATGATGTGGTTGTTGTTGTGGGCCCTGTGACATTAGCTTTTCAGCTCGAAGTCTAGGAGGTTAGCTATCATCCGTAGCCTATTTTTGGCACTATTTTACGGCTATAGAATGTTCTATTCATAGTCATTTGTTTTACTAGTTTTGAATATGACTTACAAAATATCTGATACTTTCTCCAAACACTATCATTAATGGAGGAAAACTAAAAGTTGTCACTCTGGTTTCAAATGATCTGAAATAACAGCAAAAGAAGACGTAATTCCAAATATTTCTCCTATGTTATATCTCCTCTCTTTGGTTTTCATACATAAAGTAAATTTCACAGTGTATACAGATTACTTGATACTAGAGATATTCATAATCTTACCTTATTTCCAAAATAGGGAATGTAGCTCATGAGAAATAGTCATAACTGTCTCCCATTGCTGTTACTTCAGATCAACAAGTTTTAATCCCCCTCAATTTAAACCACCATGGTTTGATCACACACATACACACACACACACATATATATATATATATATATATATCATATACATATATATATATATATATTTACATAATATTATTATTATATAGTATGATCGACATCAGTTTAATTAAAATTTACATTTACTCAGAAAACGTTACATTAGAATTTATTATTAGAAACATTATGAAAAAAATATAAAACGTCAGATTTTATTTACTTCTTAATCATCAGAGAACTACGTTTCTACGTGAAACTACTTTTTTTCTGGACTGCAGTATTGCATCTCAATTACACGGATTTAATTAAGATGGCAAATAGTTTCGGACAAGTGCAAAATAAACAGTCATTTGCTGACTAATAACGTCAGATATGTAAATTATGATTCTGATATTTATCATTTACACTGTGCAATGCACTTAGATATCTTTTCCTTAAGATTTCCTTTCCGCGAAAAGCATCTGTATCATTTCATATTGTATCACCATTTCTAGTTTTGTGTTCTGTAGTCTTTCAATTTTTTCTGTCCTCTTCTGCATACCACTTGCAAATATAACTCGTCACTCAACAACAACTGTGAACAACATTCCTTCTTTTTCCAAGTACGTAGGAAAAAAACAGATTTAAAATGACCAAAATATTTTTCCAAGAACTGATCGTACTGCTGAAGATTTGTATCCAAGTTAACTGTAACATGGACGTACTCAAATCCAATGTGTATACATTTTTATTTAGGGTTCCATTTATTTAATCAGATTTCTTAATGTCAACCGTCCATATAAATTGTCGCAGTTTTGATTCACACTCGACTAAATAGAAAGTTTCATTAAACATTATTCTCGATAGCATTCGTCCTTTAAAAGCGGCGAGGCGTTAGCCTCAAATATATGCATATATATATATATATATATATATATATATATATATATATATATATAAATATATATATATATATATATATATTCAAGCGTAGGTGGCCGGCGTTGCTCGGGTGTTTGTGAGTTTTGGCGCAAAAAATAAAATAACATAAAACAAATAAAAATATGGTATTAGGCAGGCAGGCTTAAACCAATGACTCGAAGGCAAAATGAAAGCGGAAGAAAATCTGACGTCTTACCGCTACTCCTGTACGGTACCGAAAGTGTATAGCGTATAAATTATACGTAGTCAATGAAAAACAAAAGATGACTTGCAGAAATAGTGTTGCTTTTAAACCTCCCACGAAAGCAAATTACTTTTATGTGGGTGAAAAACCGGCTTCTCTAAAAAAGGGGGCACCTTGGCAGTATCCAAATAAATACAGAACATATACTACCCGGCCCAGAAAGTCAGACGGTGTTATGTATTAGCTTCCCCTCGCAAGCTAATTAGATACAAGGCCATTTTAATGTGGGTCAAAATCAGCCTCCTCCCAAAAGGGGAACTTTGGCAGCATCCATAAAGGTAATTTTCTCAGTATTAAGGGTTTCCCCAACATTGACCAAGAACTAAATTTAAGTGAAGCTAAAACATATACTACACTGTGATCTTAGCCCGAAATCCAAGCGGTTACGTTCCATTTGTTTCGTTTAATTTATACGAAAAAGATAAAGAAACACTGGAGACGACGCCACGGTGGGAATTTCGTTTAACTCGATCAAAATAAAGATACCGACGATGTCCGTTTGAGAATCCGAGATATTACGATCTGGGAAGTATGCGAAAACTTCTCGCGGACCGACACGACAAGCCCGACGACAAAAAAGCCTTTCGTGGAAATAACAAACGCAAGCGCCCGTTTTGTATTATATATAATAGATGATTTTAGATATAAATAAAAATGAAATCATCGACATTATTTCGATCGAGAAAACATTATGCTCTTTCTCTTGTTTTTTTAATATACCGCATTCTTTAGGCATGAACATCTAGGAGGGAGAATTGCTTCCCAACACCCTTGAAACTCTCGTCAGTAAGCCGTGTATTAAAGAATTCAGGTGATCGGCCATCTCTCTCTCTCTCTCAGTACAGATCAATACATCGCCTGTGTGTCATGAGTAAGTTGCTGGAATCTGTGTTTAATAGAGTAGTTTACTACTAAGCAAAAATAAACATCTTAGTGATATTCAATATGGTTTCCGTTCTGCTAAATCTACAGAATATGTGCTTACAGTTATATCTCACAGGATAAGCGAATCTCTTGACGGAGGCTTCCTTTCTAGGGCAGTTGCTTTTGACATATCAATGGTCTTTGCTAGAGTATGTCATAAAGGTCTACTTCACAAGATCTCCAGTTACGGTATAGCTGGAAATGTTTTCTCAATTATTAAATCTTTACTGTCTTGACGGTCATTAGAGTAATGGTAAATGGGGAGAAATCCCAAACTCAGAGTATTAATGCTGGAGTCCTTAAGCGGCCCATCCTTGGCCCAACACTCTTCCTAATCTACACCAATGATCTTCCAAATCTCATCTTTAGATTATTCATAGACATTCATGCTGACGACACTCCCATCTGTTGCAGTACATCAAAGGCGGTAAACAACCAAGTTCTCTCCGATTCTCTTTCCTCTGATATGTGGTAAAATGGGAGGAACGCTGTGGCTGATTGCTTTTAATGCATTTAAAACCAAACTTCTGTCTTCAGATCATCAACGTTCTGATCCCGATCTGGAATCAATTGAAATGAATAGCTCTCATATTGTGGAGGCTCTATGTTTGGACAAGCTCCTGGGCTTGACCTTTACTCCTGATCTGAAATGGATCACGTACATAAAATCTGTTTCCAAGGTCACTGGGAAAATCGTGGAATCCTTCTATCGATCCAGTAGATATCTCACTGATGATGCAATTCTCTACTTATATAAGAGACAGGGGCATCCAAGGATGGAGTACTGCTATATAGAAGCTCCTGCCACTGATTCACTATTGCGTTTCTATCTTGGCCATTCTCAGTGGAATATAAACTTTTGTAAAAAACATAGACTACGTACAGATTAAATATAGGCACACATAATTAGATCTGCTCTTGCAGTTTTCCCAAATGCGCATACTATGTGCAGCATTCCAGACAGTTTATAAAACATTATGTGCATCTGAAATGATGCGCTCTCTTATATCCTCCATATTCAATCATGTTCATAAAAGTAGATTGTGTTTTTGTAATTTTGCTTTACTATAATTTTTATGCGCCAAATGGGCTTATATTCCAAAGTATTCCCGTATATATATATATATATATATATATATATATATATATATATATATATATATATATATGTGTATGTGTGTGTGGGTGTGTGTGTATGTGCATGTGTATGTATGTGTATGTATGTGTGTATGTGTGTGTTTTATATTAGCGTCTACATATATAATTAGAAATTACCTATTTTATTTTATGTTTTCTCGATTTGTGCGCCTTTTGACATGACTCTTGATATGGACAGAATATGTCCCAGCGTCCGTGGAAAAAGTGTTAAATTTGACTTTAATTAAACGATGAAGATATAACTTTATATTATATTATTTGGCAAACTTATAGAATATGATATTGTTTGTAATTCGTTTCTTTTCTCTGGTTGCTTAATTTAAAAAGATAATAACGTTATGAGGCTGAATAGCTTCGCTTGGTCTCGGGAGTAATGATCATTTACAACATTTTAATTGTCGTACACGCCCAACAGATTAACATTGACATATTATTTGTCATATGCTAAAAACAAAGCATTTTGAAATGGTGATAGGATATTAACGCTTTTAACTTGAAAACTCATATTAATAATGTATGCTGATGCATAAGATCGAAACTCATAATATTACATATTTTTCAATATTTGATATATTTAGCTGACAATGTAAAAGTGCTCTTAAATTCAGAATTCTTATCTTTGACAGACCAGATACATTGAATGCTCTCCGTTCAGAATGACGGTTTTGCTTTCTCTTAAATATTCATTCTTCATAAATAAATTATAAATCAATTTTTGTCAGAGATAGTAATGGCTCGGATTGAAGATAACTAAATCCGATGTTGTTTTTATCTATGTTTTAAATATTCATGAAATGGAAGACGATATTGCTTTGGAATTGTGTTTTTTAACAACTGACAGCTTTCAATCAAAACTTCGAGCACACTAAAGTAAATATTATTTTAGTATACTTACATTCATAATAAGTAATAATAGTCAAGAGGGATAATATTGAAAATGGTCTGAAACCATAGGACGTTGGAAACCTGACCTATGCATTCCCCTAAAATTCAATGGTTACTTAGGTTTAACTTTAAACATAAGCAATGCCTGACAACTACAGACAAAATTTTGGAGCCTAGGTTCGTTGGTTGGTTGTTTTTGTTTTACGGCATATCAACCCTTTTCGGGTTATTTAATTCCGAATCCAAAGATTTTGACGAAAAAAATTTGGAATAGAATATATTTGTTGTTTTTAAGTCGGTTTCAATTTAACCCATAGTTGGAACCGTAACAGGTACTACTACTCCGGATCAGAGTGGACCTTGGAGCAATGGTAATTAAAGGGTGACTCCACACTCCCCAAAGCCCACAAGCTGGGGCCTCATCACTGGATATAGTTTAAGGTCATATTCAGGACCTTGGAACCTAGGATAATGGTTGATAAAATTATATTTTAGTTGAAATAATTTGTTCTAAAAATATAAACTAAACAGATTATATTTAGAGAAATATAAAACGTAACGGGGTTTAGAACCAGTAGATTAATAACAATAATTTAAAAATATATCTGACCACTATAATCTGATGTAGTCTGACGTAAACTTCACTTCAAATGACGTGGATCTTGGAATAAGACGTGGAGACTGAGTAAAATAGTTGAGCTTTTAGCAAGAGCAAACAAGTAAAATTTGGGTTTCTTCGAACGACTAGAAAGCAGGTCGAATGCCCCAAACGTGGATGTGTGAATGAGAACGGTGCTTGCCACTTCGGGAAGAAAAGGACTACCAGAATAAAGTCGTGTACATATTATTTAATCGATGATTTCAGGTTCGGTCTTTTTCTTCGGATAAGTTGGAGATCTTTATTCCAGGTCCAGCATGTGATCGAAGTACCGGTTGGATGAAACCTATCAGACGAGAAAGTATTGCCCATCCAATGTTTAGTAATCGGTATATGTCTTGTGCACAACCCCCTAAATATTATACACATGTTTACATAACCAGAACAGATAAATATTCCAAAATAGCTAGTTATGTGCACACATAAAATCAAATATATCCACCGGTGTTTCTAACGCAAGTATATAGCACGTGGATTATTGTAAATACACTGTTTAATTTAATTAAACGTAGTCAGATATATAAAAGAATATCAGTTTAGATGTGTGGAAGAAAAACAGCCTGACAATATTATGATGTGATTTTATTTTAGTAAAAGTCCCTGTGCTAATTGAAGGATATTGGGGTAAATAATCATTGAAACGACCGAAAATATAGATAAGATTGTCAGAAATGATTATCTTAAATTAGAAAAAAAACGCTCAATAAGTATGTATTAATATTAGATTTCAAAATTACAATGTTTTCGTTGGATACGAAGATGCCTATTACTTTGAACATATATTCTTAGAATGAGACTGTGTGCAAAATCAATTATGAAAAGAAAAGACGACTACAAAGTACTTTATGTGATATAGGATGACGAGTTGTTTCTATTAGTTATTTACGAAAGGGTACATGAACTAAAAAACTCAGTCGAGTCCCTTCCATGAACACAACTTTTACATTGGAAAGATTGTATTATTATATCTTATGTGTAAAGGACCAAGAACAGTTGATCCCTAATTTTATTGCGCAGCATCCATTTTGAAACATATCTTGTTCTTATACAGGCATTTCCTCCTGTGTAAATGTATTTTTGTACTGAAAAATCATTCAACCATACGTCTAGAAACTTTGCAGCATATTTTATGTCCTTCGTACTTGTCAGATGATTGTTTAGACAGTCAATGTTATCAGTATTCGAAGACAACTCAAGAATAAGCGTTAACGAGTTCTGAGAACAGGTGTAGAGAAGGATAATTGTAGAAATTTGGAATGAAATTTATTTTTTTAAATGACGTAAACTGAGACATGGACCCCCCCCATATTATAGTCCAGCAGTTTTTTTGTTCCGCAGGACTTTTATTAGAGTATGTTTGCTTATAACATTTTACTTGCGTTTTGCGAACAGACATAGAATAAGGAGAATTATTGAGTGTGGTTGGAGCTTGAACGGCACTTCTTGTGCAGAGCTAAGGATTTTTTTGCCAATGTCTTGTATACCCAATAATATCCCTGCTGACGCCATTTGAAATTATAATTATAAAAAAACTAGGCCTTGTTTGTTTTCAATGCTAAACAGTTGTACGGCATATGATTTCTATTTACAAATCAACGTACTCGTATAATATGTGATATACCTGCACCTAAACTAATCGAACAAATGTCAGATTTTACTCGTGGTTTTCTCATCTTTGTTCACAATGAGATGCTCTCTTATCTGGAGTGCGTTCATTATCGTAAGATGGTTATTATCAGAGCAGTAATACCTATAACAATACTTGAGTGCAGTTTAAACTAAATTGTGACCATCAGATAAGCATTAAATAAAATAGATGCCCTCAATGTGAAAATAAAATCTAATAAAATAAGAAAATCAAGCTATTATTTAGGAAAATATTGTTGCAATTTGATTATCGGAAAATCGAACATTCTGCTGATATTTGAGTTTTTATAGAAATGTATTAATCATATGTTTTCTCAACTAGCATGGAGTCTCGACAGGATTATGGATTGAATGCGGATCAACAAAGGTTTAAATACTGTTATTGTCTTCGAAATCGATGAAATTGCCTTGCAGTGTTCTTATATATATATATATATATATATATATACATACATACATATATATATAAGTATTTATATATATATATATATATATATATATATATATATATATATATATATATAACTACTTAATTTACTCACATAAAATTAATATACGAAAGTATAGATTTATGCGTGAATTTTAAGTATTTACTTCAAAAGTGCTCAATACGTACGGGAAATAGCAAATAACTGTGTTCACAAGATAAAATTTACTCTAGGAGAGAGATAGAAAATAGTTTTAAAACTAACAAGAGCAATAGAAAATAAACAAATAAATAAATTAAATAAACATGAATATACATAAATGATCACATGTATATATGTATATGTGCATATATGTATGTACATATATATATTTATATATAAACTAACAACAAACAAACACTAACCTAATTTTAAAACAGATCCTTTGTCCGATAAAATGCATGCCCATTGGCTGATAAAAAGGGCGCGGTGGATACTAGAAAGCTGATTGGCTAATTAAAATCTCAATAGAAGAGGAGCATATAAAAAAGATAAAGAACCACAGAATTCGCGCATAAGCCTGGGGAGTTCTAGAGTGGATGAAAGGCGGAATATTCAGTGTAGCTTAATCGCCATATATATTTTATAAATTCATATATATATATATATATATATATATATATATATATATATATATATAAATATATATATATATATATATATATATATATATAAATTATCTGTTGGTATATATATTACGAGGACGGAATTTGCCGGGGGACTAATCTGCATATATATATATATATATATATATATATATATATATATATATATATATATATATATATATATATATATATCCTAGCATTTCGGACGGCGTTGCCCGGGTGTTTGGAGGTGTATGCGGAGCTAAAAAAAAAGAAGAAAAAGGTCAATTTCTTTAGCTTTGACCCCTATTATAACCCCTTAACATGTATTGTGTTGGGCTTAAATCCAGATATTAAGTTACAGCCATGTCCAAGAAACCTATATCTAAAATTTCAAACGTTTAGACCAAACATTATGGAAGGAGTTTGGTAGAGTTCTCAAAGGTCAAATCGTTGAACTTTGACCCCTTAACAGCCAAATGTCTTGCTGAAAACCGATCACCTCGATTTTCCCAACCGTCAGAACTCTGAATATTAAATTTCGAGTCTGTAGACTAAAAATTGATAGTTACTGCGTAGGGAAATGTACACAGACACACACACAGACACGGTCACTTTTGTAGATCTTCTAGCATAGGTGGTCGGCATTGCCCGGGTATTTGGAGATGTATGTTGAACAAAAAAAATAAATAGTGGTCAATTTTTTTTAACGTTGACCCCTATTATGACCCCTTAAAATTCATTGTTTTGTACTCAAATCAAGTTATAAAGTTAAATCCATGTCCAAGGAACCTATATCTAAAATATCAAGTTTCTAGACCAAAAATTGTCGGAGTTAGTAGAGTTCTCAAAAGTCAAATCGTTGAACTTTGACCGCTTAATCGCCGAATTTCTGGTCGAAAACCGATCACATCGATTTTCCCAAATCTCAGTACCCTGTAGATCAAATTTCGAGTCTGTAGACAAAAAATTCACAGAGGCATTGCGTAGAGAAATGTACACACATAGACACACAGACACACATATATATAGACAGACAGGCACTTTAACTTTTATAGATATACTAGCATTTCAGCCCGGCGTTGCCCGGTAGTTGATGTGTATGTTTAGAAAAAAAAAGCGGTCGATTTTTTAAAATTTGACCCCTATTTTGACACTTTAACATTTATTGTTTTGGGTCAAATGAAGTAACTAATATGCATCTATGTCAAAGAAACCTATATCTAAAATTTCAAATGTTTAGACCAAAAATTGTCGGAGGAGTTTGGTAGAGTTCTCAAAAGTCAAACAATTGAACTTTGAACCCTTAATCACCAAATTTCTGGCCCAAAACAGATCACATCGATTTTCCCAAATCTCAGTATCCTGTAGATTAAATTTCGTGTCTGTAGGCTAAAAATTGACAGAATTATTGCGTATGGAAATGTACACGGACACACACAAACACACACACAATATATATATATATATATATACATATATATATATATAAATATATATATATATATATATATATATATATATAAGCAGATAAGTCCACCGTCTTAATTCGTCCTCGTAATATATATAATAACCAACAGACAATATATATATATATATATATATATATATATATATATATATATATATATATATAATGTTAAAAGTCCACGTATGCTTCTAGGATAGTGATTTAAAGGTTATGAGGATTTTTT